>NW_013565209.1:0-37500 GCF_000499605.1 Eimeria maxima | reverse complement strand
CTCTCTCTTGCTGCTGCTGCTGCTGCTGCTGCTGCTGCTGCTCATCATAGGATAGTATCCAAAGTCACATTTCTCCCAATCCTCAGCAATCACATTCTGTGCTGCACTCGCCTCCTCTGCATGCAGCAGCAGCAACAGCAGCAGCAGCAGCAGCAGCAAATGCATGCATGCAGCAGCAACAGTAAATGCAGGCATGCAGCAGAGTATGTGCATGCATGCGTCAAAGAGTATATATACATACAAATTAGATCTATTAGGGTTTAGGGTTTATGAGGGTTTAGGGTTTACGAGGGTTTAGGGCTTATTAGGGTTTAGGGTTTACCTAGTGCCTTTTTTCTTGCTGCTTTTGCTGCTTCTTTTGCTGCTTTTTCTGCTTCTTTTGCTTTCTTACGTGCCTCCCTTTGTGCCTTTATATCATTATCCTCAGGGGAGGACCCCTGCTGCTGCTGCTGCTGCTGCTGCTGCTGTTGCTGCTGCTTCTGCTCGTCGGCAGCAGTAGGGGATGCTGACGCGTCCTCACGCTTCATTGTGGCGAAACAGCTGCTGCTTCTTCGTGCACCTGCTGCTGCTGCTGCTGCTGCTGCTGCGGTTGCTGCTGTTCTTGCTGCTGCTGATAGCTCACCGAGGCGGAAGCTTAACCTGCTGCTGTTGCTGCTGTTGCTGTT
The DNA here is from genome assembly GCF_000499605.1 of Eimeria maxima. Classification (NCBI taxonomy): domain Eukaryota; phylum Apicomplexa; class Conoidasida; order Eucoccidiorida; family Eimeriidae; genus Eimeria; species Eimeria maxima. The sequence continues at coordinate 36,835 of NW_013565209.1, read as the reverse complement.
GTTGCTATAGGAGAGGGCTTGTCTGCCCAGCTGCAGCAAAGGGCTGTGTTGCTGCTGCTGCTGTTGCTGCTGCTGCTGCCTCAGGAGAGGAGAGAAAAGAGTGCGATGATTTCTTCTGAGGCAATAAGCTCCTATTTGCATTAACTGCAGCAGCAGCAGCAGCAGCAACAGCAACAGCAGACGCTGCAGCGCAGCCGATTTACGCAGCAACCCAAGAGAGGGCCGATAGGAGACACACAGCATCCGCCGCTGCAGCAGCAGCAAGGATCGGCAGCAGGTGGTGGCAGCAGCAACAGCAGCAACACGGATAGAGATGCCGTCTTGGTCGCATGCAGCACACCTGCACCAGCGGCAGCAGCAACAGCAGCAGCAGCAACAGCAGCAGTAACGTTGTGGTGGTAGCAGCACCTTCCCTTTGTTTACGCAGGCTTCTACTAAGTGGTGTATAAGACATGCATGCAACACACATGCGCTAGCAGCAGCAGCAGCAGCAGCAACCAGAATGCAACAACTGCAGCAACAACAGCAGCAGCAGCAACAGCAGCAGCAGCAGCAGCAACAGCAGCGGCAGCAGGCATCGCAAAAGCGACCGGGCTGCCTTGGGGGTGCTGTCAGCCGGCCCCATGTATCACCTCCCTCTCTCCGTGGTGCTGTGCATCCCACAGCAGCAGCAGCAGCAGCAGCAACAACAGCAGCAGCAGCGGTTTAAACGGCAGCAGCAGCAAAAGCAGCAGCTGCCGTACTGCAGGTCTTACCGAGTTCTCCAATGAATATACACGACTACCGCCTTAGAACCCTCCCAAGCCGAACAGCAGCAGCAGCAGCAGCAGCTGCTACTGCTGCAGCAGCAGCAGGGGGTCCTGAGGAGCCTTTACCTGCCAGGTTGTGCAAGAGGACCAGCAGCAACAAATGCAGCAACGGCAGCTGCAGCAGCAGCAGAAGGAAGTCTCTCTCCCGTAGCAGCAGCAGGATCAGGGGGTGCCTCTTAGTAGGTAGTACAAAGAGGCGTGGCAGACGCAGGAGCAGCTGCAGCAGCAGCCGCAGCAGCAGTCGCAGCAGCAGCAGCAGCAAGCAGCAGCAGGGAGACGGCAGCACCCGCAGCAGCAACGGCAGCACATGCGACTGCAGCGACTTCTCCCCTTTCTCTGAAGGATGCTTTGGCACCTGCCGCAGCAGCACCAGCAGCATTTGCTGCTGCTGCTGCTGCCCCCAAGACAGCGCAAGCTGCAGCAGCTGCAGCTGCAGCAGCAGTAGCAGCAGCAGCAGCAGAAACAGCTGTTGCTGCTGCTACTGCAGGCAGCAGCAGCGGGTAGGCTTTGAACCTGCTGTTGGAGACACCGATGCACCCGTGCTGCGGCTGCCCCCTAGCAAGCTCAGCAGTTGTGCAGCAGCAGCAGCAGCAAAGGGAGTACCACCACCACCAGCAGCAGCAGCAGCAGCAGAAGAGCAGGCAACAATAACCCTTCCGATTGTATCGCGCTTGGGAAGTAGGAGATTAACAGCAGCAGCAGCAACAGCAGCAGCAGCAGAAGCAGCAACAGTCCCAGCGGTGGAACCGTCACCAGTAGCCGCAGCGCGAACTCGCGCTGCAGCAAGCCGTTGTGCTGCTGCTACAGCAGCAGCAGCAGCAGCAAATCCGGAACCGGTGGCAAAGCCTCCGGTTGCAGCAGCAGCGTCCTCAAGACATCGACCTGCTGCTCCTGCTGCAGCAGAGGATTTACCTCCACAGAAGAAGCGGCGGCGGCTGCAGCCGCAGCAGCAGCAGCAGCAGCCGCAGGCACCCGTGATGCCACCGCTGCAGCAGCAGCAGCAGCAGCAGCGAGATCGGGCCTCTTCCGACGTCGTCAGCTCCACAAGTTCTTCTTCCTCCACAGCCTCCGTGGTAGCAGCAACAGCAGCAGCAGCAACAGCAGCAGCAGGTCCTGCTGCTGCTGCTGCTGCTGCTGCAGTTTGTGGAGGATGGAGGAGCCGCTGGAAGGCAGCAGCACAACCCCGGCAGGCACCAGGGCGTCCTTGGGGGGGAGCTGTATATAGGCACCCCTCTAGGCGTACTTCTGCTGCTGCTGCTGCTGCTGCTCCGGCTGCTGCTGGCGCTTCTGCTGCAGCTCCATCTGCTGCTGCAGGTGCTACAGCAGCGCCTGTGGCAGCTGCTCCTGTTGCTGCTGGTTCCTGCTCCACGGCAGCGTCCGGCAGCAACAGCAGCAAAGAAGTTTCAACTGCAGCACCGGCAGCGTCTGCTGCTGCTGCTCCTGCTGGTGCTGCTGCTCGTGCTGCTGCTGCAGGGTTTTCGTGGGGCAGCACGTTGCTGGGTGTTCTTTCCTCTCGCGGCACAGGCCTTGGGTCTGTCTTGCTGCGCCCCACACGTCGTCTGTTTGGATTACGCAGCAGCAGCAGCAGCAGCAGCAGCAGCAGCAGTGGGAGTACCACTAGTAGTAGCAGCAGCAGCAGCGGGAGTAACAGCAACAGCAGCTCGAGCAGCAGCGGCAACAGCAGCAGCAGCTCTAATCCGGTTCAAGCTGGTCCTCATGACAGCGCACCACAGCGTTCGCAAGGAGAAACCAGCAGCAGCAGCAGCAGCAGCAGCAGCAGCAGCAGCAGCAGCAGCAGCAGCAGCAGCAGCAGCAGCAGCAGTGGCAGTCGTAGCAGTGGCCCACGGAAGCAGCGTATTCCCAGAGTTTCTCATCGGATGAGCAGCAGCACCGCTGCTGCTCCTCCAACAAGCAGCAGCAGCAACAGCAACGGCAGCAGCAACAGCAACGGCAGCAGCAACAGCAGCAGCAGCAGCAAGTTATCTGTATTAGAGAGATCAGAAGTCCCTCGTCTGTATAGACGTTTGCTGCGGCGGGTAGCAAGAGCAGCAGGCAGCTGCAGCGTGAGCAAGCCGTCGTTGCTGCTGCTGCTGCTGGATGCAACAGACGGATCTGCTGCTGCTGCTGCAGCTCTTGGAGGTACCTGCAGCAGCAGCAGCAGCAACACCAAGAAAAAAGCAAGACTAGGAGAAGTAGGGAGGCTGCTGCTGCTGCAGCATGCATGGCAGCGAGCTAAGACAGTCGCCAATTGGCGACGCATGCAGTTAGCTGGTGGCATCGAGGGTACGTACACCTCAAGAGGGAGAAGGAGGGATCCAGATGCAGCAGCAGCAGCAGCAGCACATGCTACTGCTGCATCTCCTCCTGCTGCAGTAGCAGCAGAAACTGCTGCAACTCCAGCAGCAACAGCAGCAGCAGCACGAAAGGCTGCGGCTCCCCCATACACTGCGTAGCAGCAGCGGGGACTGGCTTGATCAATGGATGGAAGGCGTTTGTTGCTGCTGATCTAGCAGCAGCAGCGGCAGCAGCAGCAGCACGAGAAACAGCAGCTGTAGCAGCATTGGCTGCTGCTGCTGCTGTTGTTGCTGCTGCTGCAGCTACTATACAAGCTATTTATATAGCAGCAGCAGTGGCATTACACAGCAGACATTGCCGCCTTGCATGTATCCATCCCATCTTTTTTTAATTTATGTGTTGCTGCCTATGCTGCAGCAGCAGCAATAGCAACAGTAGCAGGTGCTGCTGCTGTTGCTGCTGCTGCTGCTGCTGGTTGTGTAGAGCAGCAGCGCATGCACTGTGGGGTGGTGGGGTTTGTTGTATTTTTAGCGGAATGTTTTAGACGTTGTTTTTAATTCCTTTTTAACTTTTAATAATTATAATATACAATTAAATAGCGCATGCAGTAGCAGCAGCAGCAGCAGCAGCTGCTGCTGCTGCTGAAGACATAACAGCAGCGGCAGCGGAGGGTACACCAACCCCACCGCAGCATCGCTCAGCCCCCAGTTGTAGCCAGGGTAGCCAGTCTAGTGTTTAGGGTTTAGTGTTTAGGGTTTAGGTTTGTTATTTTGTAGGGCAGCATTGCAGAAGCAGCAACAATAGCAGCAACAGCAGCAACAATAGTAGCAGCAGCAGCAGCAGCTAGGACTGCTGAGGGGGGCCTCGGTCTTGCTGCTCTGCTGCTGCCCGTAGTTGAGGTGTCTGTACACCTCAGTGTTTCTTCTTTTCTTTTTGTTTCCCTTTTTAGTGCTTAGATACAAACCCTAAACCCTAAACCCTAGCAGCAGGTACAGCAGTAACAGCAGCCAGTGCAACGACCGCAGCAACTGCAGCATTTGCAATAGCAGAAGAAACCGCTGCTGCAGCTGGTACACCAACAGCAGCAGCAGCTACAGCAGCAGCAGGTACAAGATCTGCAACAACAGCAGCAACAGCAACAGCTGCAGGAGCAGTTGAGCCCGTGTGCACACTCAGCTTGTTTTGTGCTGCACTATCCCGACAAGCAGCAGCTGTAGCAGCAGGAACTTAAGAAGCTGCTCCGTTAGCAGCAGCAGCAATTTGCTGCTGCCCTGCAGCAGCAGCACCGCTGCCAGCTGCAGCATGAAGAGGGTACGAAATGCTGCTGCTGCTGCAGCAGCAGCAGCAGCAGCAGCAGAAAATGGTACTGCGTCAAGATCCAGCAGCAGACGAAGCAGCTGCTACTCAAGCAGCGATGAGCGCGCTAGCAGCAAGAGCAGCAGCAGCAGTAGCAGCAAGTGCAGCAGCAGCAGCAGCAGCAGCAAGAACAGCAGCAGCAGCAGCAACAGCATGAGTTTGCAAGGAGCCCTAGGGGGCCTGCTGCCAATTAAGGACGAGCCTTTGCTGCCGCAGAAGAAGCAGCAGCAAATAAAGCGGCGCCGTGGTCGTGGTGTTGGTGTTGCTGCAGCAGACCCCACAGATGCAGTAGCAACAGCAGAGGCAGCAGCAGCAGCTGCTGCTGCAGCAAAGGCTTTGCCGCCTTGGGTGCAGCTGCTGCTGGGGACATTCAAGCTGTACATACAGCGCAGCATATCGCTTGCTGCTGCTTTGCAGCGCTTGTCTGGTTTGCTGCAGCAAGCCTCTGCTGCTGCAGGCACTGTTTGCAAGCGCAGCAGAGGCAGAAACAGCAGCAGCAGCAGCAGCAGCAGCAGCAGCGAGGTTAACATAAGCTTGTTTACAGAGGCAGTCTTCCGCCTCTGTTATCGCTTGCTGCTGCTGCTGCCGCGGCTGCCGCAGCGGGAAGGGCAGCGTATTGCTGCTCTCCCGCTGCAGCTGCTGCTGAGGACAGATCAGCTTGCTGCTGCTGCTGCAGAAGAGCAAGCGCCTCACCAAGCAATGCCTGAAGATGACGAGAATAGCAACTCGCAGCAGCAGCAGCAGCAACAGCAGCAAAAGCAGCACTTGGTAAAGCGGGAGTATAATGAAGACCCAGAGCAGCAATACTCGCTCCTGCACGTGCGTCTTGCTGCTGTGGCTGCTGCTGCTGGTGCTGCTGCCACTGCTGCTGCTGTTGCTGCTAGTGCGACCTTCTCAGCTGCCTGTACACTTTGGTATGTCTCTATAGGATATCGTGCTGCTGCTGCTGCTGCTGCTGCTGCTGTTGCGTCTGTTGCAGGAATTGTGGGGCCGTTTGCTGCCGCTGCTGATGGCCAAGCAGCGGCCTGTCAGGTTGGGTGCTGCATGTTTGCTGCTGCAGCTGCAGCAGCTGCAGCAGAAGCATGCAGCAGAATTAAGGAGTCCAACCCCTCCTGCTACCTTGCTGCAGCAGCACGTGCAGCAATCTCTTGCGTTGCTGCAGCAGGGAAGAGATCCGCAGCAGCGACATCTTGCTCTGCTGCTGCTAGAAAATATGCAAACCGTAAGCCCTAAACCCCAAACCCTAAACCCCAAACCCTAAACCCTAAACCCTAAACCCTAAACCCTAATGATTCTAAGCACGTAGGTAGACAACTGCTTCAGCAAGTGGGCAGCTGCATATAGAGGCTAGTGCTGCTGCTGCTGCTGCTGCTACTCTTCCTCCTAAGATAAAGAGTTTAGGGTTTAGGGTTTAGGGTTTAGGGTTTGTTGCAGGATCCAACAGTAAAGGCTGCCTTCTTGCAGTGTTTAACGGATGAATCTCCTGCGGTGCGCCGAGTTGCTGCAAGGCGGCTGCTGCTGCTGCAGCCTAAGCCATTAGACCTGCCTCTAGGGCAGCAGCAGCAGCAGCAAGAACAACAACAGCAGCGGCAGCAGCAGCAAGAGGCACAGGTACCGCAGCAGACGGATGCAATGCAGAAGCAGGAGAAGGAAGAGGACCAGAAGCACGAGCAGCAGCTGCAACAGGAGCAACTGCAGCAACAGCTGCTGCAGCAACAGCAGCAAGAGGCAGAAGAAGCACCCCTTGAGCTACAGGCAAGGGCCTTCGATGCTGCTGCTGAAGTGCGTGCTGCTCTTTACACCAAACTCTCAACGTAAGCCTAAACCCTAAACCCTAAACCCTAAACCCTTAGCAGTAGGGGTCTCGTAGGGCACCCATCAACCATAGCATTGCCATCCTGCCTCTACGAAATGTGCCAGGTGTATCTGCAGCTTAGTATTGACCCTCTAAGTTTTAGGATTTAGGGTTTAGGGTTTAGGGTTTAGGGTTTAGGGTTTGGTATGCAGGTGTGAAGGTGTACTGACACCACAGAAAAGGACGGAGATGATTTTAGTTGGATTAAATGACAGGGCAGCATCTGTAAGGGCGAGTTGCCTTAAGATGCTGCGGACATGGGTGCAGCAGAGGGATTTACTGCAGCAGCAACAGCAGCAACAGCAGCAGCAGCAGCAGGAAATGCAGCAACAGCAAGAGCAAGGACTGCAATGCAAACGGGAGGAAGAGGAGCAGCAGCAGCAGCAACAGCAGCAAGACCTGCAAGATGGGCAGCAAATTGAGGTGGATCAGCCGCTGCAGAGTCCTTCAGAGGACAAGAAGAAGCTGAAACAGCAGCAGCAGCTGCTGCAGCAAGAGCAGCAGGAACGGCAGCAATTTGCTGCTGCATGCGGCGGTCTTGTAGCCTTTATTGAAGATATGGGCGAATGTCTACCTGCAGCAGAAGGGGCAGTCGAGCTCGCCGTCAAAGAACTCCTATTGGCCTTCCCTAATGACCGTAAGCCCTTGTTGCTGCTGCTGCTGTTGCTGCTGCTTCTGCATGTTGCCGTTGCTGGCGTTGGCGCTCCTAGCCTGTGGACCAGCTGTGCTAAAACGAATGCCACCGTTTGTCTGTAAATATTGTTCGTGCTGCAATTGCTGCTGCTCCTGCTGCAGGCCCAGCAGCCGGGATTCGGCGGTTGTTGGAGAGGAGGGGGGCGAAGTGTTTGAGTGAGTTGACTCCAGGGGCGGTCTTCCTCCTCCGGGTGTATGCGGAGCATCTAGCGACGCCAACAGAACGGTAGGGTTTAGGGTTTAGGGTTTTAGGGTTTACAGTGTAGTTTAGGGTTTAGCCGATAGCCCCCGAAGATTTAAGGGTTTAGGGTTTGGAGTTTGGGTTTAGGGATTAGGGGTGTCATTGTTGTTGCTACTGCTGCCTGTGCTGCTGCTGCTGCAGAAGCAGCATCGACATCTCGCAGCTGCACGAGCTGCTGATGCGGCTGCTGAAGGCAGCACAGCAGGTGGAGCAGCAGCAGTATCTGCTGCTGCAGCAGATGGCATCCGCTGCTTCACCAGATGCAGCCTCCGAGGCTTCGCTGCTCGAAGCCCAGAGGGAAGCTGAAAGCGTAAGCTTACTGCTGATGGTGCTGCCGCGTGCTGCTGCTGCATGCTGCTGCTGCATGGTGCTGCTCATTCTGAGTTTTGCGCTGCTGCAGCTGACACGTCCGTTTTATCCCATAGACACATAGAAGACGGGGAGTGTGGGTTTATTGTTTAGGGTTAAGGGTTCAATGTGCGTGTTACGCTGCAGCACCAGCTGACCCTGCTTGGATGTGTGCGGCAGCTGCTGCTTCTGGCTTGCTGCTGCGGCATTTCCTCTCCTGAGACAGATCGTCTCCTCGAGGAAGCATGCGAGGTCACGTTGGCAACAGCTCCCCTCGGTAAGGGTTTAGGGTTTAGGGTTAGGGACTCACGCTTAAGGTCTGCATTTCAGGGTTTAGCGCTCGTGTTAGATTAGATGCTGCGGGCAATACAATGTTTCATTCGACTAATGGGGGTTTCGTGTTCAGGGTTTAGGGTTTGGGGCTTAGGGTTTAACGTTTAGGGTTTGGGGTTTGTTGCAGTGGACGTGCGGCGACTGCTGTTGGGCAATCTAAGCCCGGCAGAGCAGAGCATTTCCCCCTGGCCTGGCCGGGGCAGCAACAACGGCAACAGCAGCACCTCCACAACCCAGGGTGGCTATTCTTTATGGCCTGCATACTGGCTAAACAATACAGCAGCGGCTGCTGCTGTGCAGCTCCTGCTGCAGCTGCAGCGCCGGCAGCATCCGCAGCAGTTAGAGGCCGAGTGTGGCCTCACAGCCAAAATATGTTCATGTCTGGCAGAGCTGCATGAACCCCTTGAAAGTATGTTGCTGCTGCTACTGTTTTTGCTGCTTCTGCTGCTGCTGCTGCACCAAAAGGGTGCTGCTACTGATGAGGGAGGGGCACCAGAGAGGGGCCTGCGGGCCCCATGGTCTCGGGAGGGCGGTTCCCCCGAAAGGAGTGGTGCTGTATGTGGCGGCGGCTGCTGTTGGTGCTTTTTTGCTGCCGTTGTTGCTGTGGTTGCTGCTGTATGCTGCTTCTGTTGGTGCTGCTGCTGCGTTGTGTTACAGCTGGTTCGGATGATGCCGTGCTGCAGGAGTTGTGTACTGGCGCGGAAGGTGACCCCTTTGGGTTTAATCCTCGCCTTTGCAGCACGCAGCTGCTGCAGCAGCAGCAGCTAATGCTGCAACACCGGCTGGTTGCTCTGCAGCAGAAAGCAGTCGAGCTGGCAGAGCTGCTGCAGCAGCAGCAGCCCCGCAAGAAACAAAAGCAGCAGGAAGACAGTCAAGTGCTGCGGGCGCTGCAGCAGCAAATCAGCAACAGCCAAGAGACATACGGCCGCCTAGCGCCGGTCTACCTCATCATCACCAACGAACTGCATCAGGTAAATCCTAAACACTAAACCCTAAGCCCTTATTCCTGGCAGTGTAGTCTTCGATGACACCGGCGAGGGCACCATTGTTTGTAACATGTATATGCGCGCTCTCCCCCTTCGTATTCTCAATTTTTTGTTGCTGTGGTACCTTTGCTGTTGTTGCTGCTGTTGTTCCTGCTGCAGCGGTGGCTGCGGGTAGTGGCTACCCTTGACGCTTACTTTGCTCGCAGCAGCACCAGCCCAGATGTTGATGGAGCTCTTACAGATGTTCCGGTGTCTCTGCTACTACCAGCGCTGCAGTTCTTTTGCAATGATGAAGAAGGGATTGCGGCACGCTGCTGCTGCTGCAGCGAATGTCTCGGATTCAGCAGCACCAACAGCAGCAGCAGCGACACCAGCAGCAACAAGAGTGCACAGGCCCAGTGCTGGCAAAGAAGCAGCAAAACTTGGAGAGAGTGTCTCTACAGGGTGCTGCCACGGCATGAACTCCACAATGACTTGTGTGAAATTGTATGCCACACGATCCCACACGATCCCACCATACCCCACCCGTCCCCACGCGACCCCACCCGATCCCACTCGATCCCAGCACAGACGGGACAAGGGCGTGGGGCTAAACAGCGAGACAGGCCCAGGACCACACACGATCCCACACTATCCAGCACGATCCCGAGGAGACTCCAGACGATCCTATGAGGCCAGTTCTCGTTTAAGGTATGAGGGTTTGCTGCTGTGCTTCCTTTTTGCTGCTGCTGCAGCTGGTCTGCAAGAGCCTGGGCTGCTTCTGCCTCCGCAGCAGCAGAGAGCAGGAGATAGCAAATCAGCTGCGAGCCTATAAGGCAACGCTGCTGACATCGCTAGAACAAATGCAAACTGCTGCTGCTGCGCTGCAAGAGCAGCAGCATGACATGCAGCTGCTACAACTCCGTCACACACACTACTCACAGAGGGCGCAGCATATCCGCGAGCAGCTGCAACACGGGCAGCAGCAACAGGAGCAGCGGGAACAGCTGCAGCACCAGCTGGAGAAAGCAGAAGCAGCAGCTGCCGAAGCTATCCAGAAAATGCAGGAAGCAACTGAACAGTCGAAACACGTAAGCTGCAAGGTGTACAGTCAGCAGTTCGGGGTTTAGGGTTTAGTGTGTAGGACTAACACACCTAACGAACTTCATAGTGGGAGACCTAGCGGTTGCCTGCTTCCGGTGGGCGGCTCAGGGTTTTGCGTTTTGCTTCTTGAGTTGCTTCGTTAGAGTTGTTTCCCTTCCTATCATGGATATCTATCTATCTGCTGCTGTTCGTGCTGCTGCAGCACGAGAGGGACTTTGCTGGGCACACGCAGCGGTGCGAGTTGTATGTCGCCTTTTTGGGGGATTTGCTACTGTGCCATCCGTCTATGCTGCGGCGGGAAATGGGCAAGCAGCGGCTGCCCGAGCAGCAACAGCAATCACTGGAGGAGCAGCAGGAGCTGCATCAAGAAGGCGGGGAAGCAGCAGCAGCAGCAGGAGAATGCCTGCTCGACCTGCTGTGGAAGGTTGTTACTGCAGCGGAAGCAGCAACTAAACGGCTGCAGTCGTTTGCTGTTCGAGTTCTTATGAAACTGCTGCTGCTGGGCCTGGTCCTTCTTCAGCAGCAGCACGCAAAGGAGCAGCAGCAACAGCAGCAAGACCAGCAGCGGCAGCAAGAGCAGCAGCATCAGCAGGCAGTCCTAGGGGCAAGGCTAGAAGTGCTGCTAGAGGCCCTTTACCTGCAACCTGTGCTGCAGCACCAATATAGAGAGCATGCAAAATATGTAGGCTCATCGCAGCAACAAAACAGCAAGAACAATAATAATAACAGCAGCAACAGCAACATCAGCAGCTGCTGCGAGTTCTGTGGGATGTGTCTGTATCGCTACCTTCGAAAAGCTGCGCTTGTTCGTGTCTTTCTCTGTTCATATTTTGTGCGTTTTTTCGTTATAGTAGCTGCTTTTATACCATTTGTATTGCCGTTTGCTGCTGTTGTTGCTGTTGCTGCTGCTGCGGCTTGTGTTGCAGATAATGTCGCCGACGCTTGTTGGTCTCTCAGCTGACGACAAGAGTTCGATTGCTTCGTGCTTGTCTCTTTGCTTGTCTCCTGCCCTGCCAGGTGGCTCTCAGGGTCCCCGTGCTGCTGCACTGGGGGCCCTTGCTGCTGCTACCCAGCGGCTGCTCCGGCGTGGTCTCCGGGGAGTGTTCGAGATGCAGCAGCTGCAGCAGCTGCTGCAGGACCAGCTGCAGCAGCACCGTAGCAGACGCGGTGAGGATAACGTGGCCTCACAGGTGGAGGAAGCAGCAGCAGCTGCCGCCGCCGCAGCAGCAAGACCCGATGAGTTGGAGAAGCTAGCAGCAGGAGCTACTGCTGCTGCTGCAGCTGGTGCGCCGCAGGCTGCAGCAATGAGGGATGCCGTGCCTTCTCTACCGCAGCTGCTGCGAGGGTTTCGAAAGCTGCTGCAGTTTTGCTTTGCGTCGTTGCAGCAGCTAGCAGTAACAGAAGCAGCAGATGCCCTTTCTAAACAAAAAGATGCTGCTGCTGCTGCTGCTGCAGAAGAGGAAGCATGGCCTGCTGCAGCATTTGTGGAGACACTCTTTCTGCTGCTGCTGCAGACAGAAGAGCTCCTGCCGCCCCTCTTGCTGCTGCAGCAAAGCACAAAATTCCTGGATATCATTCCTTCTGTAATCGGACTGTGGCTCGACCCTCCAGCACCAGCAGCAGCAGCTGGGACTGCGCCGGACTTGACACTCAACAGCAGCGACACCCAGCAGCAGCAACATTCATTGTTTGAGCTGTACAGGAAGACCAGCCCGGACACCGCTGAATGTTTGCTGCTCGTCTCACAACGCATTCTGAGTAACCTTAAACCCTAGCCAAACCCTAATCCTTAACAAACCCTAGTCCCTAAATCCCCAACAACGTCCTAAGCCCTAGTGCACCTGTGTAACCCGACTAAACCCTACACCCTGGTGCTTCAGTGATATTTGCTGCTGCTGACTATCTGGTAGGTAGGGGATGAGGGATGCGGCTGTAGGCTTAGCTTTTCGGCCTAGGGTTCAGGGTTTTTGGTTTGGGTTGTAGGGTGTGCATGCAGAAAATATTGTGGAGCTGGTTCGGGGGACACAGGGGCCCTTAGTATCAAAGCGGCTGGCACTGAAGGCAACGGAAGGAGCCTTGCAGCGCGTCACTGCTGCTGCTGCGGCGGCAGCTGCTGCAGGCAGCGGTGGTGGCGGTGTCAAGACCGAACCCTCAACTGCTGGAGCAGCAGCAGCAGGGCCAGACAGCAGCAAGCACAGGAGGGCTGAAGCGCTGCATGCTTCGCTGAAAGAAGCCAACGAGGCCGTTTTGCTGCAGCAGCAAGAGCAGCAGCAGGAGTCGGTACGCCAACAGCTTGTGCTGCTTCACTTGTTCCTAATATATCTCCGCAGCAACTGCTTCTCCTGTTGCGGCTAGACCGCTAGTCACGTTGCCTCCGTCTTGTTGTGCTGCAGCCGGGGTCCGCTCTTGTCACTTTCCCTTTGATTCTCCTGGAGGCTCAGCAGCGGCTGCTGCTGCAGCAGAAGGAGCTGCAGCGGGAAGAACACCTGCTGCAGCGGGAGGAGCTGCAGCAGCAGCACGGCAATCTGCGGCGGTCCTGCCGACTCCAAAACTCGGCAACCAGCCCCAGAACAGCTCGCAGCACCACCCACTGCAGCAGCAGCAGCAGCAGCGAGGAGGATCCGATTGAGGACGTAGAAGCAGAGACGCCGCAGCGGCCAATCCGGCAGGAGTCTAAAGGGTACGGCATTGATGCTGCTGCCGGTCCTGTTACTGTTATGGTGTTTCTGTTAGTGCTTATTACGGCGCTGCTGGTGCGTATTCCGAGGATGCTGATCCAGCAACTGCTGCTGCGTTGCAGTTGGCATACTCTGTGTGTGACTGTGGGATTCATTGCAGCGGCAGCAAGAGAGGCAGCAAACGGCCGTCCGGCAACGACTCTTCAGGTAAACGCCGCTTCGTGCAGGAAATTGTGTTTGCCCAAGGGTTGAAGTTAAGGGTTTAGTGATTAGGGTTTTTGTGTCTTGTTTGCAGAGGAGTACGAGTCAGCGAAGTCTTCTGAGCACAGCCCCTCGAATTGAGCTGTGGCGTACCTTGCTTGGGCGTTTTACCTGCAAACCCTAAACCCTAAGCCCCACACCCCCAAAGGGGTCTTTAGTTTGGTTCCAGCGCGCCGTTCTGCGGGGATATTCCGCGAATATTTATGGATTGGGTTTCGGACCTATTTAGGGTTTAGGGTTTTTGTACAGTAAAACTCTGGAGGTTTCAACTACTAGAAGAATTGACTAGCTCACTACCTAGCTAGCTACTTTGGCAGCTAGACGTGCAGAGGGCAGGAGAGTCATTGATAGCTTGAAAGGCAATCTTTCGCTGCTTTTGCTGCTGCTGCGATTTCTCCTGCTGGTGGTGGTGGCTGGTTGTGTGGTACAGCTGTCCTGTGGGGAGAGAGCCGTTTAATACACTGCTGCACAGAAGAACAAAGGAAGTTCTGACAGCTGCTGACCCTAGGCTCCTGAAAAGCAGAAAGCCCACGAACACCACAGCAAGCTGGCACAGCTTGCCGATGCGGAGGCGTAGGAAAGGAATATGAAATCAGCCGTTAGTATTACGAATATTGGTCTTTTAGCTGTTTTGTTTTATTTGCTCGGCAGTTAATTATGTTTCTTGAGACTGAGCAGGAAAGGCAGCACCGGAGACATGGGGGAAGTCTCATGAAAGTCTAAATGCATGAGACATGCATGATGACGGAAGAAGGCGTTGTGAAGACGTGTGTAAAGGGAGGAAACGAGTTGGGGAAAAAAGAAGAAAGTCTCTGTTAAAAAAACTCAAGAAGGTGTTGACCTCCTTTGCTGCTCCCTAGCAGCACTTTTGCATGCACAGCAAGCCTAGGGAGGCAGGTAGACAAAGAAAGGAGGATCATCAGCAAGGCTGTTGCAGCATAAACCATCTTGAGCAACGAGTATTGCAAAGCACCTTCACTCCTCCCCCTTCAATGCATGCACTGACACGCTCCACAACCAATTCACGATGACTTATACTTCAATAGTTAGCATCTAAGCAAACATACATCAATACATCTAAGAAAATCATACTGATCCTGCTGCAGCATGAGTGTAGGCTGCTGCAGCAGCCTACACAGCAGAAACGGTAGATCGCATTTATCTAACATAAGGCCGGTGAAACACCTCGAATCGCAGCAGAAGATTGTGGCAAGCAAAGCTGCAGCAGCAGCTGCTGCTGCTGCTTCCCTGTGCTGCTGCAAGGAGTCGCCACGACGCTGCGACCTCGCACATAATCAGAAACATACAACTACATGGGAATACAATCAAACAAAAAACGTTGCAAGCCGTGTAGCAGCAGCAAAATCTTTTGCTGCTTCTGTTCCTGCCGCTGATATTTGGCGAGCAGGTATATATATGTAAAGCATATTTGCCTGTAAGGCATCTCTAGAAGAGCCTCAACGCTCATCTTCGTCTCCTGAGAGTGTGGATGCTGCTGCTCTCCAGCTGGCGCTGCTGCTGCAGATCATGCAACACCGCCCATGACGCTGTTGCAGCCGGGAAAGGTGTAGAAAGTAGGGGCCCCTAAAAAAACTTAAAAGCAATTGGTGGGTTTCACGATTCCAGTGCAGGCAACTTCTTACCTTCACTGCTGCTGCTGTTCCTTCTGCTGCTGCTGTTCTTGCCGCTGCTGCTGCTGCTGTTCGTGCTGCTTCCGCTGCTGCTGCTGCTCTTACTGCTGCCACTATCGCTATCCTGATGCTCCTGCTGTTGCTCGCGCCGCCGCTCTTGCTGTTCTTGCTGCAGCTGTTGCTGTTGCATGTAGCGACGCCTCCGGGCTGCTGCCGCCGCTGCAACCTTTTCAACATATGAGATGGCTTCTGAGGACTTCAGCGTATCCGAGAAGAGGAAGCGGCAAAAGTGCCTGGCCCACAAACCCACAGTCCAGACCCTATACACCCAAGGCTGTTCTTCGTTGTAGCCAGCTGATCTGCCGATGGTCAAATGGAAGGGCGGATGTTAAAGACACGACCAAATGAATTAAAACATACAAAATAAGAAACTCAAGAGGGCATTTATGAAGACCTCAGTGTGGTCGGCGGAGACAAGATGGACACAGCCAAAACCTCGAGTCAAAGCAAAGAAATTTAGGGCTTTGTACGCGACATCTGACTGAAGAGAGTACTGTTTAGGCTTATCTGCCTTGTAATACCGTGAGACGGCCTGCTTACAGTTCTGCATAAATGCAAGGGAGGAAACGAGGGTCTAGTGTTTAGTGTTTAGGGTGGGTACTTACAAAATATCGGAAGACGCAGGGAGGGAGTCGTTTAGCAGCTGCGCTCGGTACCACAGTTCGACTGACAGGAAGAGTGCAGGCATCTCCTTGCTGCACCCAGCACGAAACAGCAGCAGCAGCACAAGCAGGGGTCACTGGGTGTATTCCAGTTCATACAGGCGGCAGTGGTAGCTCCAGGAGGCACCATACACACTGACGGAAGAAGAAGCAGAAGCAGCAGCAATACCAGCAGCAACAGCAATAGGAAAAGCTCCCGCCGCACCCACGGATAGGAAACAGTCAAGTAGCAAACGACCCTGTCACCCTAACAACCAACGCTCACCGCATCTTCCTCAGAGCAGCAACTGTACCCTCATTTTTAACAGCAACGGTGTTCCGTAATACTGCCAGCTGCAGGAACAGGAGAAGCAAACAGGAGCAGAAGCAAATAGCAGCACATGGTGGCAATAGCCACCATGTCGCCAGAGGTGCAGCACAGCATCATCAGAAGGGAAACGGAGGGGAACCGCTGGCATATTGTCGCCTAGGGCCTAGAAGCTAGGGTTTAGGAGATAGGCTTTAGGGATTAGGGAGTACCTGCTGCAGCAGCGTTAAGTGCTGGGGGCCAAAAGACTTGTAGTCAAAGGACGTAGAAGGACTATTCCTCCTTGGGAGCCCTCCTGATAAGCCAACAGGGCTTGCCTTCAGGGCACTTGGAAGGGATAACGCTCTCCGTCGTTCCAATTGCTGCTGCTGCTGCTGCCGCTCCGCTTCCGATTTGTCGTCTCCATCGTCAAACAGAGACTGATGCACCACCTGAACACCTGCACGCCGCGCCCCTCTTTTCTGCGGTTGCTTTATTGTTTCTGCTGCTGCAACCGTTGCTGGTGCTGTTGCTGCTGGTGTTGCTGCCTGGGGTTGGGTAGCTGCATGCAATGCCTCCCCGTCCGTCTCTTGCGAGCAGCATGAGCTGCTACTTTCTGCACCGCTGCTGCGCGAGAGAGACACACAGGACCATTGGTCCCACTCTGTGGGGCTGCATGCGGCCCCACATATTCCCTGCACTGCAGCAGTGGGTCTTTCAAGCGAAGGGGCAATGTCGACAGCGGCTGCCTCAGGGGCCTGCCTGCATTTCGGGGCACCCCCGTACCCTTCAGCGTCGACGATGTGCAGCGGAGGGCCCCAAATCACGCTGCACGCAGCATAGGCTCACAACTGTACACGCTATTACCTACTCCAGCGGTTGTCAGACTGGCTAGCCGCGCCCAAACTACCTAGCTGGTTAGTTGTCTTGGTAGCTAGCTAGTTTGCCTGCGCTTATATGCAAACCAGAACACAAAGGAAACGTACTTCTCACGAGAGAGCTCTCGCGAAAGCGCTGCATCTCCGGCATTCCCGACAAGGCTGCGAGAATCCATTTCGCTGCTACTTCTGCTTCTTCCAGGTCTATTATCAGCACCTCCTTCGGTACCCTCGCTGTCGTGCATTCCAAAGCGCAGTAAGGGCAGCTCAAGGTCTGGCTGAAGGGGCCCCCAACCCGAGAGAAGAAAGGCCTCTGCTGCTTCGGACTTGGCGGGAAGAGCAGCAAGAGCTGCTGCACCAGCTGTACGGACAGCAGGATCTGCAGCAGCAGCAGCAACTCTCCAGACTTGCTGCAAAAGCCACGGGAGCCTCTGATACTTCTCTGCGTGCTGCTGTAGCTGCGGCATCAGGAGGACCTGTTTCTGTTTCTGCTGCACCAGGAATGAGGAAGGCGGGTCTAGCTGCCTGAGGGCCTCCAGCGATCCGCAGCTTACTGCCAATTGAACCGCAAGCCAAATCGCAGCAGCAGCAGCAGCAGCAGCAGCAGCGGCTGCTGCTGCCGTACACTGCCTCCGAACCTCTGTAGGCCCAGACAGGGCTCTCCACAGCCCAGGCAGAAAAACCGGGTCTCCTCGTAAAATGGCGCGACCTGCAGCAGCAGCAGCAGCGGCACCAGCACCGGCCGCAGGCACAAAGCATAGATATACATACAAATTTTGGACCCTTCTGGGACTTGTTTCCGACGGGTTAAACTTCTACTCGCGTTATCATGGGAATAAGTAATAGCGAATAAGAATGAACCGAATATGTCTTGAATTAATCTTCTTCTATTACTACTTGTGCTAGTATCAACTACGAACACTGTCCTTATTTATACTATTACGTAGTATGAATATTGTGATGTATACCTTCTTTGGTGCGTGCCAAGGCCGTTGCGACGGAGGCGGGGGGGCCCACTGGCTTTGGGGTCTCCTGGATAAGGCGGATATCTGCCCCTACAGCAACTAAGTGAACAAACGAAAGAGGGACTCGCGTAGGGGTCCTTCTCTGCTGCTGCTGCTGTTGCGGTGGCATGAGGTGGCAACAGAGGGTCCAGCGGTACGGCCCCCGTTGCAAATACACTGGAAGACACACTTCTTCTGCATCGCCTGTGTAGCTGTATGCATGCGTTGGAGGGCCCCCGTTGTCCGCCTGCTTCGTTGCCTGCCGCTGGGGAGCCGAAGATACCCCCTTCTGCTCCTTCGAGCGCATGAGGGGTCCCCCTGCGCCGCGCAGGTAGCAGCGGCGGAATAGTTTCTTCTCTTGCTGCCGCAGGAGCTGCTGCAGCAAATCATCACCATCTGCAGACCACCTGACAGTAGCAAATGCTGCCTTAAACGCTGGTCCCACCAAATGACCCTGGGGCCCGGCGGAAAGCCCCCTAACACGCACAACTGCTCTAAGGCCAACGTCACTCTGCCTGCTACTGTTAAAGAGGGGCCCCCATTCAACTTGAGAAGAGAGGCGACCTATGGCCTTCAGATTCTCAAAAACTCCAGAGAGTACATCCGGCCTTTCCGTCTGTTCTTCCGCTGCTGATGCGGATGTTGCTGCGTGGTCAATCGGGCCTGCAGCAGCAGGAGCTGTGTCGTCTGGACCTGCTGCCGGCTCTGGAGGCCGCCGAAACAAAGGCAGGTTGCAAACAGAAGATAGCATCCAATGCGTGGCAAGGGGCCCCCCATCTATAACACTACAAAGAGCAGGGGGGAGACCCGGAACAGCACTCAAGGCACAGCTGTTGCTGGCTAGGGCCGCTGCTGCCGCTGCTGCTGCTGACGTTGTTGCGGCTGCCTCAACAGCCTCTGTAGACGAACGATGCGCGCACTTCGGAACCCCTGCAGGACCATATATTCCGCCTTCTTGCTGCTTCTGCCTCTGATGCTGCTGGCGATGGTGGGTGTAGAACGTCTCTGAGACCCAGCCTCCGACTGAGCGAGAGGGTACAGCAGACAGAGACACCTCTTGCAGCACAATGGGGCCACCCTTATCTTCATGCTGCAGCACAAGCTGGTGCTTCAGATTGTGCGGAGCAGACATGGGACGCTGTTGCTGCTGTTGTTGCGGTGCCCCGAAGTCCACCACCTGCAGCAAAATCTCCCATGGCACCGATGCCAACCAGCTCCACTCTCTGCAGGCGCAGCAGCAGCAACTGCTGCCACTGCTGCTGCTGGAGCTATTTGTACACTGCGTTATCGACGGGCTGCTACCGTCAACGTTTGGAGAAAGCCAAGGCAGCTGCGCTGCTGTTGTTGCTGTTGTTGCTGCTGCTGCTGCTGACCGGGCGCCCCTCCAGTCATAGGGACTGCACAGGACTAAAGCAGCAGCTGGTCTCTTTGCTGCTGCAGCTACCGTTGCTGCTGCAGCCGCGGTATGAGGATACCCTGCTGCTGACCAAAGGGATTCTGCTAATCCTGCAGATTCCGTCGGCCAGACGCGACTGTTCTTCAACGCCTGCATCACACGCATACACCAACAGGCCGTAGCACCAAACCCTACACACCAAACCCTAAACACAAACCAGGAACCCTAAAATCTAGGTCCTAAAAACTAAACCCTAATCACTAAATCCTAAACCCTAGACATACGTCCTTATTGACCCAGTGCAAAAGTTGTACCTCATCAGCAATACTATAATACATCCTCGCCAAGCCTCCTCCAAACACCTGCTGCGCCAGGATTGGCTGCTGCTGAACTCGCTGCTGCTCAACCTGGCCTGCACCTGATGCTCCTGCCGCTGCTCCTGCAGATTCTGCTACAGCTGTTGTGTCTCCCCACAGAAGCACAGACTGCCACTTCAGCTGCCGTTGGAGCCAGCCGTCTACAGCCAGCACCCGAAGCCCTTCACTGCAGCGCAGAAGCTGTAGCTTTAGGGGCCCTGGAGCTCTACTTAGGGCCCCTGGGCCCTCCTTATCCAACTGCTGCAAGATGCACTCTGCTGCTGCTGCTCCATGACGTTGTAGCAACTGCTGAAGTAGCAGCTGCACCTGCTGAGATACTCCAATAGGCAAAAACCCTTCGAGGCTGTCTTTTTGTTGCAGCTGAACCAGCAACTGCAGCTGCCAGACCCACTCGGCCGTCTGAGCCTGAGCCGGCTGCTCCTGCTTCTCCGGAACCTGCTGCGGCTGCTGCTGCTTCTGCATGTTTCCACAGCAGCAACACTGACAGCTCCAGTGTGCCAAGATAGCGAGCTGCAGGTCAGGAGGCCCCTGGTGAAGTGCCTCAGCAGCAACTTCTCGCGTCGCAGCGAACTGTAACGACAGAAGAGGGACTATAGCAGCAAGTGCTGCAGCACAAGCGGACGACTTCGCCCCTGCAAGCAGCAGCAACAAGGGCAGCAACCCTTCCTGCTGAAGCAGCTGCACTCCAGCTGCGCGACGGCTGAGGACCCCCAGCAGCTGTCCATACACCGCAAAGAGGGAACGCTGTTGCATTCCTGCTTGCTGCTGCTGGTACTGGCTCTTGCACTGAAGTTGAGCCAACCCAGCCCCTGTCTCTTCAGCAGCTCCGACTGTGGAGAAGCTGCTGCTGCGGTCTTTGCTGCAGACAGTGCTACTGGCGAGACTGCAGCTCCTGCTACACGCCCCTGCGTTCGTGCTGCTGCAACAGCGGCTGGGGGCTACCGTACTGCAGCAACCCAAAGAAGATGCGCACGTAGCAAGCCTGCAGGGATCGCTGGCTGTGTAGCTGCTGTCTTTGCTGCTGATGCATGCAATATGCAACAACAAATCGCCTATCTCTTTCAGCAACCTCCTAATGCCAAAGAGTTCCATCTGACCCCTGTCAACTGCCTCTGTTGTCGTTGCTGCCGTTCCTGTGGTTGCTGCTGCAGCCGTTGACCCACAGGCTGCCGCAGCTGTGGCTGTGGCGGCCGCTGCTGCTGCTGAGGGTTTCGATGGTGCTTCTGCATCGGAGAGGGGAGAACGAAGCTGCAAGTCAGCCACCGGATGCTGCTGTACATGCGGAAGCAGCAGTACCAGAAGCGCAGCAAGAGCATGAGCGGCAGCAGGCAAGTACAGACCCTGCGGACTCCCCAGAACGGACATAAGACACGAAGAAGACGGCGAAAGACAAGATACACACCGCTCAAGAAAGCGCTGAGGTGCCGTCAAGGATGACCCAACAGGTTCTTGCTGCAGCGAGTGCAGCAGGACACTGGGCCCCCCCAGACCACGAAGTAGCTGTCCTAGAACTTGTGGCCATTGCCTGCAACATCACACGCAAAAATGCTAAGCCCCAAAAGCTAAACCCTTAATCCCCCACACTGGTATGGATTATGACACTACGGCAGGGCACGCCCCAAGGGCTCTTAGGGTTTACGGTGTAGTTCTTATGACATATGGTTTAGGGTTTCGCACCACTGGTCGCATTCTATTGCCTCATTAAGGACACCAGTTGCTTCAAGCTGTTCACCTATGTCTTCAAGCACGGCGGGGACCCCATGGCGGAATCGAAGGTGCACAGAGCAATGCTCGCTAATGCTCTCTGGGAGGTGTCGATACACCTGAAATTGCATGCTCAGGTGCCGAAGCCGCTGCAGCAGCACACAGAAAGCACAGCGAAAAACAACCTAGAGTAGCAATTCAAAGCACAGGCAAAGCACCGCCTACAGCAGCAAACAGAGGGTGTCACCCTGGCAACCGCTTAGGAATGCCGGCATGGATCTCGGAACAAGTGCAACAGCAGAACCGATAGAAGCTGGCTAGGGAGGAGGAAGAATAGCTGCAGCCGCACCTCTTCCGCTGCGGCAACAGTTGCAAACGATCCCAGGCCACCGGACGCCTGGTACAGCAAGGGGCACGGGGTGTCCATACACCTGAAGGGGGAATCCCCGAAGAGCTCCACCAGATCTTCCTGCTTCTGCGCCGCTACTTCTGGGCTGCTGTTGCTACTGTTGAAGAACGATTCCGGGACAAACGCACTAGCCAGTGTCAGCACGTCGTTGAAGAGAGACACATTGCACCAAAGGTCGCTGCTGCTTCTGCTGCTGCTGGCGTCCCTGCTGTCACTACTGCTGCTTCTAGCGCCACTGACGTTGTTGTCTGCTGCTGGAGTGCAGCCTCCGGCTTTTCGTTGCAGAGGACTGTGGGGTGTCTCTGCCGTTGCTCTACAGTCGCTAAAGAATACTTGTACCCTTCTTCTAGTGTCTGCCCCGCTTGCGTCTCTTTCCGCCACAACCTCAGAAACAGGTCGATCACTGAATTGTTCCATCGTTTTGTGGGCCTCTTTTATGTACGGCAGAGGCAGCAGCGCTGCAGCAGCAAACAGAAGCACAAATAGCAGCTCTGCTGCTTCCTGCTGCACGAGCAGGGGCTGCAGCTGTTGCGGACGGTCCCTCGTGGACGGATGCTGCCGCTGCTGCTGCAGCAGCAGAGATACAGAAGAGCTGCAATGCAGCGGCATTGCTACCTGCTTAGAGACTGCCTGCGACAACCCCCAGGCAAGAAAAGGGTCCCCTTGAGTCCACGGAGTCCCTATTGTAGCGCAGGAGTCGTTGCCCCGCAACAGCAAGCCCCCTGAGACACTGGAGTCATCTGCTGCAGAATATCCACCGCTGCTTGAGCTGCTGGTTTCCAGCAACCACAAAAGCACGGCGTGAAAATTCCACCGCAGCAACAGGAGAACCAGAAGCCGCGCATGGGCCACATCCACCCCATCGCAGCAAAAGGGTCCCTGGCTGTCCTGCTGCTGCTGCTGTCCACCCAGCTTCTGCAGCAGGTGCCTACAGTCATCTGCAGCCAGTCTGCGTCCCCCAAACCCAAGCGCCAGAGAGAGAACGCAGTGTACGAACTTCAGGAGGAAGCAGCGATGTTCATGTGAGGTCTCCGGAAGCAGCAGCAACTGCAGAAGCTGCAGGAGTGGCTGCGGCTTGCTACACAGCAGGAGCAAACCCGAGATTGGCTGCAGTAGTACAATCAGGGCATGTGCTGCTGTCTGCTGCTGCTGCTGCTCCGCAGTCGTCGGAACCCGTGAGGCGGGAATAGCAACAGTAGCGGTGCTGCTACTGCTGCTGCTGCAGCTGCTTGAAGAAGCAGGCATCAGAGACCCAAGAGAAAGGTACGGCCCCAGTGCCTCCGACGGCACTCCCAGCAACCGTTGCTGGTGCTGATGATGATGCTGAAAGAAACTCTCAGGATTTGCTGCAATCGTAGGGCTGGTGTTGCTATTGATGCTGCTGCTACTGCTGCTACTGCTGCTGGTGGTCCTGCCTGCTGCTGCTGACGACATGCGGGAGAGAGCAACGCGTGGCCCCCCTGAAGAGACCCACTGACTAGCAGATGCATCGAAGCACATTAGGCGAGGAAGGACACTCAGCTCAAATGCCGCCAGGGGCCAATTTACGTTGCTGCTGCTGCTTCCGTTGCTCCAGCTATGCCCACACCTTATGCTGCTAGAAGAAGGCACGGATCTCCTGGTGTCCTCCCCAGGTTGTGCTTGTGCAGTTGCGTCGACAGGGACACATTTTGCTGCCGATGCTGCTGCTGCGCTGCTGTATACGGAGGCCGAACAGCTGCAAAGACACTTAAAGAGAGGGGGGGCCAGCATCGGGTGAGAACGACATAGTCCCGCCTCTGCTGCTGCATGCAGCAGGACGCTGAAGGCTCCGCGGCGCAACAAGGCACCAGAAGGGATTACAGCAGCAAACTGCAACAGCACAG
Organism: Eimeria maxima; assembly: GCF_000499605.1. Taxonomy (NCBI): domain Eukaryota; phylum Apicomplexa; class Conoidasida; order Eucoccidiorida; family Eimeriidae; genus Eimeria; species Eimeria maxima. The sequence goes on along the minus strand of NW_013565209.1, from coordinate 13,625 downwards.
AGACGCAGCAAGCCATCCACTGTTGCCGCAGGTGCTGCTGATCGTGCTGCCGCTGCTGCAGCTGATGCCACAAAGCACTACCCTGGGAATTATCGCTGCAAATGGTCCTTGAGCTTGGCCATAAATGCTGGTGCTGCGGTTGCTGCTGCTGCTGGAAATGTAGCTGGGACTGCCCTGCCTGCCACAACCGCAGCCGCAGCAACGCCTGCTGCTCCTGCTGCAGCAGCAGCTCGACACCTGTAGCTGCTTCTTGGGGGCTCCGCGTCTCTTGCACGACACTGCCCCCTGATGCTGTTGCTACTGAAGCTTCAACTGCAGCAGCAGCAAGATTAGTTGCTGCAGCAACAAGACACGCCGGGGGTGGCACCCTTCCCCACCCTCGCGTCAGCAGCATCCCCCACCTAAGCAGCAGCTGCAGTGCAACTGCACGCTCAAAATCTGCCCATTCCCTTTCTTCGTGCTGCTGCTGCTGTTGCGCCGTTGCAGCTGCAGCTGCAGCTGCTGGGCGCTGCTGCTTCGGTGGCAGCAGTGGACCTGCAGCGAGCAGCTGTGGGATGCACAGCCGACGCAGCAACAGCAGCTGCCTGTCGGACACGAGCAAATGGCGCAACAGCAGCACCGCAGCAACGCGTACAGCTGGGTGGACCGACAACAGCAAAGGCTGTAGCAGCCGCAGCAGACGGCTTGATGAGGCACACTGAATGATTTGCTTCCCCTTTGGTCCCTGCAGAAAAGAAGCAACAACAATAGCATGCCAGCATTGTCTCACGCAGCGAGAAGAGCTCGTTAAACGGCAACGGCCAAAGAGGAGAACGGCAGCCATCAGTAAGAAGAACAGCAGCAACCAGGTCGATAGCAGCAGCAGCACAATCAGCAGCAAGACGAAACAGCAATTCATTTCTCACTAGAAACTCATCTCGGAGTCGAAGCAGCAAGGCCACCTGCAGCCGAGCACGGCTTTCAGATTCCTCAGCTACTCCTGCTGCAAAAGGTGGTGCTGTCGCCGCTGTTGCTCGTTCTGCCGAAGGGCGCCTCCTGGCGTCAGATAACCCGATGCTGCTGCTGCTGCTGCTGCTGCTGCGACGAGTCCAGAACTCAGTCGCATTTCGCAGCAGCAACTCTGCATTGAGAGCCGCCTTGCAACAGCTGCAGCGGTGCTTCAGAGAGCAGAATCGAGGACGAAAGCTGTCTCCCTCTTCTGCTTTGTTGTAGCTGTTGTCGCTACTGCAGCAGCTGCTGCTGCTGCTACTGCTACTGCTCCTGCTGCTGCTGCTGCTGCTGCTGCTTCTGCTGCTACTGCTGCTCCGACTGCTACTACTGCTGCAGCTGTCATTGCTGGTGCTGTCATTTCTGCTGCTGCTGTTACTACTGCTACTGCTGGACTTGCTGCTGCTGCTGCCGTTGCTGTTGCTGCCGTCATTGCTGCTACCCACACGCTGGTGAACTGTCTCCTTGCCTCGGCTGCTGTGGCCATTATGCTTGCTTCTACCGTTGCTAAAACTACTGGTACTGCTACTACTGCTGCTGCTGCTCCTGCTGCAGCCGCTGATGCTGCTTGAGAAGCAAGACGCCCCTGTATCGGAAGGCCCACCAGCAGAACATTCTGCTGCAGCATCCTGAGACTGGGGCCTCCAGTCGAAGTCACTGAACAGTTCGCTGCCGTTGCTGCTGCTGCTGTTGCTGCTGCCACTCTTGCTGCTACTACTCTGGCTGCTGCTACTCTTGCTGCTGCTGCTTGTTTCGTTGGGCTTCCACCCTAGACCTTCACTTACATCCGATCCACCGCCTTCACTGCTCCCGCTGATGCAGCTGCTGCTGAATGCATAATTTGCTCTTGCTCTTGCTGGTGGTGCTGCCGTAATCCCTGAGTTGCAGCTGAGAGAATCCCCCCCCCGTTGTTGTGGTGCAGGCGTCTCTAGTTGCTGCGGTGTCCCAACATCGGGCTTGTCGACAGTAGGGGTGCTGTTCTCCTTGTTGTTGCTGTTGCTGTCACGGTTGCTTCTGTGTCTGCTGCCAGACCTGCTCGTGTTCCTGGTGCTGCTGCTGCGGCTTGCCCGGCAGCTCTCACTGCCGCAGCTGCTGTTGCTGCAGTCACACCTGCTGTTATTGCCAGAGTTGCCGCCACTGCTACTACAGCTACTGTTGTTGGTATCGTCGCAGCTGCTGCTGCAGTAGCAGCCGGACTTTTCATCGTTTCCTTCTCCATCATTCTTGCGTGCCCCTGGAGCGACGCACCCTGAGGGCCCGCCTGGAGAGGCGGGCGCTTTCTGCATGAGGGGCTTCTCTGGAAAAGGCATATTGCCTCAAATAAGGGAGAAGCTGCGGGATCTCGATCCCCTGTTGCGGGTATTGGTGTGTGCCTACACCCCCCGCCTGCAGCACGGCTGCAGAGGCCCTGAAACTCATCGCCTCTAAAGCTGCGCAATTGGAGTTTCAGGGGCCCCCCAAGGCCTCCAAGGAGTCTATGGATGCCCCCAAATTCCCCACTGGCTGCCTGTTGTGTTCATCTGTTGGGTTTAGCTGGGATCCAGATGGTGGGTGTGAGGCCGCGCTGTGTGCCGTGGCCAGAAGGACGAAAAATGGGGACGCTCCAGGGGGTTTTCCAGATGCTCTGGACTGATTTATGAAAAGGGTTTAGTCATTCAACGAGAATTTTAACAAGAAAAATACCCCAAAGAACACAACCCATGCAGGAGGCATCGCCTCCCGCACGCCACTGCAGACGACATCGCTAGGCCCCTCCAGCCCACGAGGAGGAGTCCGCAAGCCTCCCAAAACAGGCTCTCCTTAATTTCTGTGAAAAGTGACATAAATGCATATCAGTATCTTGCAGGAACACTTTAATCTTCCTGTATACCTCAAATGAACACGCTGGGCTCCGGAGAGTGGGCGCTTCTGTGTGCTGCGCCGCAACCGGACCGCTGTTCATGTCGGCCCTTAGGCGGCAAGGTTGCCGGCATTCCCTCCCTCTGCGTCTCTGTAGAAAATAGCCAAACATCTGCAACTGCATGCAGAGTAGGAGAGCGCCGACGCCAAGGCGCGGAAGTAAAGAGGCGCGCGCTGCGTTACCATCGAGCAGAAGGAGGCTCGTAGGTGGTGGACTCCTATGTCTTAGTATCTGCAGTGACGCCTGCTACTATGAATGCACCTATCTAATAATGCAGCAATGATCCCAGATCTACGACAGATACTAGGTGTTAATTCCGTCAAAGCGCGGCAAGGGCAGCTAGCGGCTCCAGCAACACAACGCGCAGCGGCTGTTGTTACTCCAGTTGCTTTTGCGCATCCGAGAGGTATAGCCTGCGCGGGCTATTGCCTTTGGGTGTGGGGCTGTGAATTGCTGGTTGTGGCCTTATCTAGCTGCTGTATGGACGTACCTCAACACAGAACGTCAAAACACACGGACCCTGCTCAACCGCCACTGCAACGAGTGCTTGAATGCCCTTGACCCTGTCTATATGTACGTGCATATGCATATGTATGTGCGATATTACACTATACATAGATATACTATACGGTGCAAATGTCCAGTTCGTCTCTGCCCAGCAGCTGTATCACAGCCACCTGCTAAAGATAGAACGCCTGTAAAGGGGCGCCAGCGCTGCGGTCTTTCTCGGGTGCGCATACACCTGCTAGAGAGGAAACTGCCGTCCTAGCAGCAGGACCAAGGTTACGCCGCCTTGAACGAAACGGGAGGGGAGAGGATGTCCTCATGCATGCGTGCACCGTCGCCTACGTACCGTTATCTTCCGTTATCTTCCATATTGCTGCCGCTGCAATTATCTGGTGTCAGAAGTACGTCTTTGGTGGTGAGCTTCGAAGAGCCCCCGCGGCCCCGTTGCTGCGGCCTCCACGGGTTGGCGATCATGACAGCTGCTCGCCGCAAGAAGGTCTGTAGGCTCTGCCGCGTCGCTGTCACCTGGGCAGCTGCAGCAAACATACAGCCGCAGAAGCAGCAGCATATGATGCAGCAGCACTAGTCCCAGCAGCAATGCACCAGAAAAAGCAGTAAGAACCGGCAATGGATTTTGCGTCCCAACCCTTACCCTTCAGGGATTCCTCTATCTCTGAAAGTGTAACAGGCTCCATTGCGAGTAGTCGATCGTACACGCCGAAGGCGTCATCCTCACGCATAAGCGCCGCCCGAATCTCTGCTGCTGTTGCTGTTCGTTTTTGCCGCCCCTGCTGCTGCCGCTGAGAACACAATTGAGATGGGGCAGCCTCTGCTGCTGCTGTGCCCACGGAGTCCACTGGCACGAGCGCTCTCGCAGCAGACGTAGAATCAGCAGCACAAGGGCAAGCAGTACACACACCTGCAGCAGCAATGGGATCGTTCGCAGTGCTCCCGCTGCCTCGCCGCTGCCTCTTCTGCCGTCTGCTAGCCTGAGTAGCAGGCCCTTCGGCAGCAGCCACGGCTGCTGAAGTTGCTGGATCTGATGCTTCTGGATCTGGTACCTGCTGCTGCCATTGCGTCTCGGCAGCTACCACAGCAGGCTGCTGCCCAGGCTTTTTTGTGTGTTCAGCACCAGCAGCAGCCGGTACATCAGCATCAGCAGCAGACAAGGCGTTTGGTGTGCCTGTCACGAGGTAGCGGCATATCTGTTGCAGAATAGAAACAGCCTGTTGCTGTGAAAGACCCCCAACCTTCAGCCCAAAGAACGACAGCCATCTGTGGAGACAGTTGGCTTCCATCTTGGCCCAGTCGATGCGCAGCAGCAAATGCTGCTCGCTTATTGCTGCTGCTGCGGGTGGCTCTGCTGCTTCTGTCGTCGATACACCGCTCAATTTCGAAGCCACTGCAGCTGGGCCTTCTCTCCCAGCAGCAGCTGATGGTACTGCCGTTTTTGTTGGTGTCGTTTCCCTTGCTGCTGCTACTGCCACACTGAAGGCCTCGTTCGAGACAGTCGCAGCTTCTGCTGTGCCTGCTGTCCCCGTTGCAGAAGTAGCACCTGTTTGTGGTGCTGCTGCTGTTGCTGTCGTTGCTGCTGCAGTTACTGTTTCGCTCGTCTCTGCTGCTCTCGTTTCCGGTTCTCTGGTCTCCACTACTGTCTCCGTTGCTGTCCCTTCCTCGTGAGCTGACTCCCCCAAAGCCGTGGGACAGGGGGAATCCAGTAGCTGCAAGCCTCCATCTGAGTCACTTTGGCTGCTGCAGCTTGTCCTGTCGCTGCTGCTATCGCTGGAGAGCTGTACCAGCTCAATTGCCTCTTGGTTTTTTCTCTTGTGGCGGCCGCCTGAGTGCGAAGTCCCGTGACGCGTGCTGCTGCTGCTGCTGCTGGACGGTGGGCTCTGTGCTGACGCAAACACACAGCCGTCGTCAGTTGAGAACGGCAGCTCCTGCTCACGTTGTCCTTGCTGCAATGGCTGCTGCCCATGATGCTCTTCAAGCTGTTCCTCCTGGGACACAGACGCTGCTTCGGCAAGATTCCCTGGGGTGTATACGCAGCTCAAGGGGGAACCCGGGCAACTATCTGGAGTGTACATGCACATCCCTGGGCTGTATGCGAAGCCACGAGGAGACCGCGTGTCGGCAGAGGAACGTGCATCCTCAACTGATATTTCTTCTGGCTCCTGCTGCATTTGCTGCTCTTCCTGTTGCTGCTGCACCTGCTCCACTCCGCTCTGCAGCTCCTCCTCCTCCTGGCCTCGGGTGGCTCCACCTCCGGTGGCTCCAACTTTCGGTTGCCCCGTGTGCGGACTAGGCTGTTCTGCTTGTTCCTGCTGTGGCATTTGCTGCTCTTCTGCGCGTTCCGTTTCGTATGCCATTGCGTCCCGTTGTTGCTGCTCGTGCTGTTGTTGCGCTCCTAAGATGGCCTCCCCCAACCGTTGCTGCGGATGCCGTCTCAGCTGCTCTGGTTGCTGCTCGTGTTGCAACAGCAGCTGGTTGTGCTGTTCAGCTGGGTGTGGCACGATAGATTCTGTCTGCTGTTGCTGCTCCTGCTGCTGGTACATTTCCGTCTCCACTGGTTGCTGCGTTCCCTGGTGCTGCTGCTCCGGTGGCTGCAGGTGTTCTTCAGCCTCCTGTTGTTGAGACTCTGCACGCTTCAGCGGTTCCTCTGAAGGCTGCTGCCGCTGCGGCTGGTGTTGCTGCTGTTGCTGCCCACGACAGTGTGCAGCCTCTCCCCGCAGTAGGGTCTGCTGCAACAGTGGATCCCCTTGCAGCCTCGAGCGGTGCACTTGACCTGGCTGCTGGTTCTGTGGCTGCTGCTGTTGCTCTTGCTGTTGTTCCTGCTGTTGCTGGTGGTGGGCATGCTGGCCCCTGCCCCTGCGATTGCAGGCCTCTGAGGAGCAGCGGCAGCTGCTACCCTCCTCACCGCATCGCAGAGCTGCAACGAGAAAGGCATCAAGGAAAGACAGACCCTCATTCAGGGCTTGCAGCCGCTGGTGTTGCTGCCGAACCTGTTGCTGTTGATGCTGCTGCTGCTCAACCTGTTGTTGCTGCTGCTTTTGCGGTCGCTGCGGCTCTTGCTGCAGCTGCTGTTGCAGCTGCTGAAGCTGAAGCTTGTTCCTCACGCGCTGTCTTCGTAGCCGAGTAAGCGCCTCTCGGATCTGCTGCGGTTGTTGTTGCTGCACGAATAGCAGCTGCTTCAATGGTTCTGGGAAAATGCAGCCGAACGATGGAGGCAGCAGCAGGGACCAGCTCCCCACGCAGTCTGTTTTCCCGGCAGCTACCCACGCTGCTTCTGCTGCTGCTGCAGCTGCCATCTCCTCCTCTGCCATCGAGGCTGCAGCGGCTGCTTTACCAGCTGCTGCAGAGCTAGTATCCGCACCGGTAAATGAACGAGAAAGTTCGTCTGCTCTACTACTGTTGCAGTGATTGCTGGGAGACTCAGCAGCAGCAGTAGATGCTGCTGTACCTGCTGGGGAAGACACCATCTCAGGTATTCTCACTTCCTCTTCTCGCTTAGCTGCTGGTGGCAATGTTGCTGCAGTCGGGGGAGGCGCAGGCGCCTCGCCCCATGATGCCGTTATGCTTGCTTCCGATGGATCAGCTGCAGCATCTAATGTTGGTTCTGCACCTGCAGTTTCTGCTGGAGTGGCTGCTGGAAGGAGTGCTCCAGTTGCTGAGTCTTCTGAATCCCCTGGGCCGCCCACACACATATACTGTTCATCTTCTGCTGCTTCTGCAGCAACTAAAGGCAGCGCAGCCATGCATCGAGCACGAGCCGCAACTGGTAAGGCACTGCGCGCTGCAGTTGGGGACCGCGCCGCTCGCAGCAATATTTGCGAGGTGGCCCCGCTACATCCTGCTGCCGCGTCTGCTGCTGCTGCTGCTTGGCGTCCTTCGCATGGCGCTGCAGCTCCACTACCAAGGAGAGGTGACGCAGATGCAGCAGGATCGGCAGCTGCCGAACCAGCAGCATCGGGATCTGGCGCAACAGGAAGCCGGGGACGCAGCAGATTTGAGAATTTTAAGGCCCCTCGGACTGCGGAGGATATGTCTGTTGCTGCCTCTTTTACCACTGCTGCGCCTGCAGCACCAGTAGTAGTAGATGAATTAGCAGCAGGGGTCCCAGCAGACAGTGCATTTGCAGCATCTGTCGCCGCCCTTACTGAGGGCTCGCAGAGCAGGGAGGAGCTGTAGGCTCTAGCTATGTTCCAAAGTGATAATATACGTGGTTCTCTCTGCATGTGCTGCTGCTGCCTCTCTGCTGGAGGGGCCTCCGATCCCTCTATCGGCTGCTGCGTCCTTTCCTCTGCTGTTGCTCCTGCAGCTGCTGAAAGCCAGGCCTTCACTCCAGCAACAGCAGGCTCCGCGACTGCAGCGGCAGCCTCCGCTTCTCCTCCTGTTGACAGTGTTGTACTCGGATGAGCAGCAACGTGTGCATCAGCTGCTGCTGTTGCTGCAGGTATGTTGGTTCCCGCTGATTCTGGGGAACCTCCGCGGCTTGATCTTAAACTTTCATTACTTGCTGGAGCAGCATCTGCTCTTGCTGAACCAGGGGAGGCGCATTCTGTTGCGAGAGGGACAGATAGCCGAGCATCGGCGAGTGGTGCTGTTGATGCTCCTGCTGCTACCTGTGGCAGGTCCTTCGCTGCATATCTAACTGCGACAGCTGCTACTGCAAGGGGTGCTTCCGATCTCACTGGCGACTTGGTTGTTGCTGCGGATGCTTCTTCAGCTGGAGGATTTGCTGCTGTTGCTGCTGCTGCCAATGCTGCCGTTGCTCCTCTAGGAATGGCATTCTCCCAGTCCGTCAGCAACGCAGCAGCAAGCAGCTGCTGCTGCAACAGTACGTGCTGCTGCTGGAGCTTCAGCTGCTGCTGCTGGAACTGTAGCTGCTGCCACTGCTGCTGCAGCTGCTGTTCCGACAGTGATTGGCAGAGCAACTTGCTGCTACTACTGGGCTCTGCAAGCTTGTGTGATGCATCCTGTTGCTGCTGCTGCTGATCTCCAGCTGACTGTAGCACCACTTCCCCTTCCTCTTCCTTCTGGTGAAAACGCGGCTCTTCAAGGCGCTCCAGTTCCAGAAGCTGCTCAGACACACGAGGCCGCTGTTGTAGTGCTGGAAATGCCTCACGTGCAGTGCCAGCAGCGGCAGCAGCGGCTGCAGGCCCCAAATCCCACAAAGCAGCGAGCAGGTACTGTTGTTCCTGCTGAAGTCGCCGAAGCTGCTGCTCAACCAAAAGCAGTCTCTGGCGTACTCGCTGTGAGAACTCCGCTAACTCTACAGGATCCTGCAGCAGCCGCAACAAAAGCAGCAGAAAGCGTTGCACAGGCATAGGAAGGCAACGAATCGAGATCCAGCAGCAGCGGCATCCGTATCATACAACAACAGAGCCAACCCTTCCACCATCAGCCACTGGTTCTGCTACTACTGCTCCCCTTACCTGAGGCCTCCGCAGCAGCAAAGGTGTCTGAGGCGCTGATTCTGCTGAATGCTTCCTGCCTTTTAGCCGCAGCGGCGAGTCCCCAGCTTTCTTCCCTATTGCTGCACCTGCGGTTGCATTGCGTCTCTTGCTCTTACGACCTTCTGCGTCTGTTGCTGCTGCTTCTGTTGCTGCTGGTGCTGCTGCCGGCTTTCTCGTCTTCACCTTCGTCAACGTTACAGTATTACAGGTGGCAGGTGAGCCTGAATGATTGTTTGGCGATGCTGCTGCTGCATCGGGCTTTCCTGGGTTCGGCGACGCTGGGAAATAAACTATATCGTCTGATCCCGCCTGTTTCCTCCTTCCTCTATTCTGTTGTTTCTTCTGCTGTTGTGGATGAAGTTGCCGTCGCAGTTCCTGATGGTTGGAGAAGGCGAACACCTCAATCACGCTAAAGTCATCGCTAGCAGCGGCAGTTGCTGCTGCTGAACGCCCCCCTTCAGCAGCAGCAGAACGTGAAGCCTGAGGGGCATTTTGCTTCCCCCTTCGCCTCTTCTTTGCTTCTGGGGAGCGAGCCGTTTTTGCTTCTTCAGTAATTGCCGCTGTCGGTGCTGAGGCTGCTGCTGCTGCCTCCGTAGCGGATCTGGATGCCGGTAAGCCCCTTCGACGCTGTAGAACTGCAGTTGTGCAGCTAGTCTCTGTAAAGCTACTGCTACCGCAGGTTGCGTCGCATCTGTTGCGGTTGCTGCTGTTGCTTGTCGAGTCGTCGACGAAGGCCACCGTTTCCTGTTCAACAAGCCACTCCTTCTCGCTCTCTAGCTCGAGCTGTTCGTGGTCATTGTACTGGCCCTGATGGTGTGTCTGCTCACGGGTGTTCTTGCTGCTTTGCTGCTGCTGCCGAGGAGGGATGGGTCGGGCCAGAGCAACAGCATGTGTCTTTGCATCGCTAAGCAGTTCGTTCGCCTGCTTCTCCTCTGCAGTCTGCTTCTCCTGTTGCCTCCCATCGAGTGGCTCTTGTTGCTGTTCCTGCTGCTGCTGCTCTAGTAATCGTTCGCGAACTTGCAGCTTCAGAAGGTCATGTGCGCGCCTCTTCTCAGAGTGTACGTTCGCTTCCGGGGAATGAATGCCCATCGCGTCGCCTGGATCCACAGACCTCTGGGGATGCTGCAGCTACTGCAGCGTTGCCCCATTAGCAAGACCACACAGAACCCCATGCACCAACCACCTGGCGGGGGGCCCAACCACCCACTGCCTTAGCAAGGGCCCCCTCTCCACATATGTTTTATATTGACCGTCGATAACTACGGAAAAACGATAATTGACGGTTGCACGAAAAGTGGGAGGCAGTTCGTTAAGGCCCCCCCAATGCCTGTTGTTCTGGTGTGTAAGCCCGAGGTGCTGGGAGGCCCTGCGGCCCATCTCGCTTCCCTATAAAGTAAAGTGTGTCAATAACGCCAAAATATCCTAAGAGTCCATAAAATCAGTAAGAAGATATCTGAATAAAGGCGAGTCTTGGAAGCTAAAGATGGAAGAGGGAGTATTGGTTGCACCGCAACAGCTAGCATATGCCTGCAACGCTCGCATACAAAGGAGTCAGTGGAGCATCTACAGTTCTCCATCGTTAACCGCAGGATTTGTGTTGGTGTGTATTTGCTGATCTGAATGATGGAGGATGCAGTTTAGGCAATGATGCGTGGCCGCAAAACACTACCATGGTCACGATATGCCACAGAGCATGTGCAGTTGTCGCGCAGCTTGCGTGTTGAACCCTCACACGTGAGGTTACACAGCACTTCGATGTACAAATTTGCAACAGAGCCAGCTAGACGAAAAGTAGAACCTGCGGCCCTCGCCGCAAGTTCCTCTCCTTGCGTGCTCCCGCATTGTTTAGGCCGTTTCGCCCTTTCCGAAGGGGGATGAGGCTTACGAGGGGAGGAGAGACTCATCAGCATTTTATGGAGTCTTTGTGCTTGTTTCGTCGGCTTTTGCGGTTTCTTGCTGATGGCATAGCGTGGTCTGTCGCACAGACAATGTAGGAATTTCCTCGGTCGGGTAGTGTTCAATCTGACGCTTCTCCATGGATGCTCCCTCAGCAGTGGTATGCATTTGCCCTTCTAAAGATGAATTTGAGAGTCTTCCGGTACGGACATAAGATGCAGAACAGCGATCCATGAGGCGCTAGTGCGCTGATCCCTTTATGGGACTCAGGAGTTGACTAGTGGCTATTATGAATCGGGGGGTTCAGACCTGTAACCGTTGTTTCTCAGTTCTTTTTCTGCAGAAATGCGTGTTCTGAGGCTTTTGTATCACACAGCGCCCATAAAAGATAGTACAACAAGTGTGGGTAAAAAGTGCGTCTGCCGGGAATCGAACCCGGGTCACCTCGATGGCAACGAGGTATTCTACCACTAGACCACAAACGCTCGGAATGTACAAGCGGCCTGTTGCAGCGGTGGCACTAATTTGCCTCGTTGATTTCTGCCCTCGCTAAGGAAATGTTGCTGCTATGGGAGTACGAAAGTTGTTGAGTGCGTGTGATTGTGTGCGGAAGCCGATCATCCTTCCGCAGCGGGGTACTTTCACTATGCCTCTCAGTCAACCGGCATGCTTTACTACGGGGAGGCTGCCTTCTGCCTCCTGAGAAAAAGCAGACTCACCAGAGCAGTTGAAGATATTCTTGCTGCACGTGGTAAATCCAATACATGAGGTATATCGGACCAATGGTAGCAGTATTCTCCACATTTCACAGAGAACCCGTGCAATGTTCCGAGGTGCTGTTGTTCAAGCTTTTGGAGCTGTGTGGCAAAGATACCTTACTGCGATGCTTAGTAACACTCACTGGTATGAAAGTACTCTCAGATGCAAACTACCACACACAAATCGTTTCGGCCGCTCCACTGCAACAGTCTTCCGAAAAAACTACTCATGTAGTTTGGTTAACAATATTGACAGGCAAATCCTAGATTTTCAGTCTACATGAAATCCTGTATGCTTCAAGTTGCTGTTGCCTCTCCTGCATGCAAGCCCACCCTCAACATATGAACTAAGACTGCCGTATGATGGGGTAGTCTAACGGAGTCCTTGCTCTTATCCAAGAACTATTGTCAGCTGCAACTGGGGCCAAAATACTTAACTATCTATCGGCAGACGACGACGGTGTCAAGTTGGTCCAAACGTGTTTACCACACTCGTTCGTGGGTCGTACACTGCAGCCTCTACAAGGGAACATTTCAGGCAGTTCATAACGGGGAGGAAATGGAACTGCCTCTAAGAGACGGTGGAGAAGAGACAGTCGACGTGAGTGAGAGTTAAGTACGCAGCATAATGGATAGAATTCAAAACTATGCTACCGCTTAGATGCACTAAACAACAGAAATACCATACTGATTTGGCAGACAGATGATGGCATGGACGTTCACAAGGGCCCTCCCTCCCCCCTCCCCCAACTCAGGAGGACCCAATATGGATCCGGCTCCCCTGACAGATGGATTCACTTCCCGGAGGATCCTGCAAGTCAATCTCTCCACTAAAATGAACACTGCCTTCGTTGTCTTCAAGACAGATCCTCAGATGTCCATCACGGCAGCGTCTCTGAAAGAGTGGAGCAAAGCAAAAGCTGCATTGCAGTGTAGGTGACTACACACACATGGACGCTACTCACACACGGTATTATAGTGCGAGAAAGTAGAATTTGTCCTTACCAGAGAAATCACGAGGCCAGAAAAGGCAGGAGATGTGGATACCGCCAATATCTGACTCCTTTGTAAGCATGTATCCCGTTGTTGCTGTTGCGCAAACTGGTCGTCCAGAGCATGCAAGATCCCTCTACCGTTTGTCAGAACGATGGCAATGCCATAAGAAGGAAAGTCTCGTATAAGTGAGCCGACGCTTCTTCCCTTAGCTTTATTGCATGTATGCCGTTGTAGGCCATACCTCTGTACTTGGCTACTCCAGGATTTTGAACTCCTGCTGGAAGCAGTTGTGCTGTCGCTGCAATCAATCCCCTTGCTATCTTGATCGTCAAGCGCCGCCTTCGAAACTAGTAGATCCCCTTCCCACGGAAACGCCCGTAAAACTCGGCATGTACGCTCCCGAATATTATTTCCCTGACAGTCGGCCATAAGCGGCGCTTCCGGTTCTTGCCGAAGAAACTGCAACACAGGAAAGGGCAAGCGCGTCTGATCTAAGAGCACAAGATTCCCCGATCCGGTAATCAGGTCGGAACCACTTTCCCTCCACTGCAGCAACAGTAACGAATTGTCTGCTGCAGAAAGCAACAACAGCCGCTGCATCTTGGCCTCTAGAGACCTTGCCACTTCGCCAAAAGGCATCATCTGTAAAGCCTGAATTATCGGGTCCGTGCCAATGACTGAACTTAGATGTGGCGGAGCCAGGCGGGTGTAGGTGCATCCCGTCAACCACACATCTGCGAGTTCTAGGGTCATCCCGTTCACGCGCTGCAGAAGACGCAATGCACCACAATGAAAAGAAATCAATGAGTGCCTCACGAAAGCAGAATGGCAAGGCGATAGTAGTGGATGGACAGTCCGTAGGGAGTTGAGGCTCTCGTTAACAGCATGTATTACCGGGATGGAGGGCATGTTCCATAGTAGGCGCAGCGGAGGGTCTCTGGTGCCAATCTGGCCTTCCACCTCCGCTGGTGGATGATGTAGGAACCTGAGGTTGACCGAGAAGATAGCCAAGAGAGAAGGACCTGTAACAGCCCATAGGTTGCCCCAAAGAGGCTGTAGGCGAACTGTGGAGAGCATGGTACTGCGGCTGCGAGCTGCGGGCTGCTGGGTTGCGCTCCTAACAAG
>NW_013565208.1:0-3410 GCF_000499605.1 Eimeria maxima | reverse complement strand
TAGCAGTTGCTGCTGCTGCTGCTGCTGCTGGGAGACAAGAAGTATATATAACAACATAAAGAATTACTTGTCTCCTTTTTTTTTCTTAATAATAAAGAAAGAGGATAAACAAGAAAAGACTAATAAATGTATATTTACGGTGTATAGGCAGCTAATTAATATATATGTATATATGCATATACACCTTATTATATACCTACATAAGTATATATATACATATTTATATATTTATTTATATATATATTTATTTATATATATACATGTATAATAAATATATATATGTATAATATATATATGTATATATATGTACAGAGGTTACATGCGGTGACGCACACCCAACGAAACGGCGTCTTCTGCTGCTCTTGCTGCTGCTCTTGCTGCTGCTGCTTTTGCTGCTGCTGCTGCTCTTGCTGCTGCTGCTGCTGTATAATTAAAGAATACTTTTAGAGAAAGCAACTTTTAATGATCGACCCATGAACTCGTAATTATGCAGATGCATAACAGCACTCAATGCCTGCAGAAGCAGCAGCAGCAGCAGCAGCAGCAAAAGGGGAAAAAGAGGATTAAGGAGGAGGAAAAAGAAGAGAAGCAACGCATGCATGGATGGATGGATGGATGGATGGATGTAGATATATCCCTGTATATATAATTGGTAATACATATTCCTAATATGAGGGTTTAGGGTTTACAATTAGGGTTTAGGGTTTAGAGGTAATATATAAATAAAGCCTTGATTATTGTGTATAACTGTATATGTTAGGTAATATAAGTGTTTAGGGTTTAGGGTTTAGTTTATGTCTATATATATAAAAGATAGTATAATGTTTAGACCATTTAAATAAAAGGTAATAAATAGAGGATAAAGAATAATATAATAAATATAAATAATTATTTATATAGGATAAAAAAAATTAGGGTTTAGGGTGAATGAATTACTCTTTCTTCAGTCTCTAATTCCATTACACATAATTTTGTCTTAGATTGCTCATTTTTTGGCTTCTTAAAATGTATTTTATTTATTTCTCCAAATTTATTAAAAAGAGAAGAAATTTCTTCTTCTGTTACTTCCTCTTGTAGGTTGGCTACAAATACAGTCTTAGTAGGGCGGCATGCACCTTTTACATACTTCTCTACATCCTCTCCCTGAATATATATACATATATATACATATATATACATATATATATTCATATATTAGCCATCAACATGTTATAAGGAATATATTGAGGTATTATACCACTAGTCTAATGGATATATTAACAAAATTATGAATATGTGCAGCAGCAGCAGCAGCAGCAGCAGCAGCAGCAGCAGCAGCAGCAGCAGCAGCAGCAACAGCAACAGCAGCAGCAGGAGCAGGAAATGTATATAATAACTTACTCCATATCTTTGATCTTTCATAGTAAATGCAACAGTTCTTTTCTCATCCTCAACTCCTGCTGCATCTGCTGCTGCTGCTGCTGCTGCTGTTGTTGCTGTTGGTGGTAAACGAACTTCTTTATTACGACTTAATGTTACCTGTAACTCTTGTCCTTCGCATAATACTCCCTATATATACACCATAAACCCTAAACCCTAAACCCTAATAAACCCTAATTAACCCTTGTTAACTCTTATCTACCCTTATAAATACTTATACAACGTTATAAACCCTAAACACTAAACCCTAATAATTAACCCTAAACCCTCAAAGAAACGCACGAATTCCTCCTGAACCCTCATAAACCCTCATAAACCCTAATAAACCCTAATAGACCCTCATAAACCCTCATAAACCCTAAACCCTATTTATATTTCTTACCATCATAAGCTTTTGTGCAATAGTAGCATAAAGAGGAAGAGTATATTGAATAAGTGCGGTGTCTGGTCTATCTTTTAGTCTTTTTACACGAAGTACTGCACCATATAAACTAGATAAATTAAATAACTGCATGCATGCATACATACATATATATATACATATTTATTTATTTATTTATTTATTTTATTTATTTATTTATTTATTTATTTTATTTATTTTATTTATTTATTTGTATAATGTTATATACATAACATATACAATAAAAAGCAACCCCACCAATAAACACATTAATGCATGCATGCATGCAATAAACACTTAAATATAAACAATAAACAAATAAAATAAATAAATAAATAAAATAAATAATATAAATAAAATAAATAATAATATATTTATTTATTTATTTATATACTATTTGTATAATATAAACAATAAACAGGATAAATAAACAAGTATATAACATGATTATTATAGCTATAATAAATAAATAAATAAAATAAATAAATAAATAAATAAGTAAATAAATAAATAAATAAATAAATAAATAAGTATATTTTTTACCATTTGTATATTAACAGTAGGAGGTATATTATATACAATAATAACAGGTGTCTTGCTAGGGTTAGCAAAATCAAGATCTATATCCCTTAATTCTTGTGGTAATTTATCTTGTAAGAAATAAAAAGAGGAGGAAGAGGAGGAGGAGGAGGAGGAGGAGGAAGAGGAAGGAGGAGGGAATATATTATTATTATTATTATTATTCGTATTATTATTATAATTAAAAAAAGATGTATTATTATTATTATAAGAAGAGGAGGAGGAAGAAGAGGAGGAGGAGGAAGAAGAAGAAGAAGAGGAAGGAATTATACCTGTACCTCCTCTATATCCACCATAAGGACTATATAAACCTCTTGAATTATTATTATTATTAGCAGCAGCAGCAGCAGCAGCAGCAGCAGCAGCTGCAGCAGGAGAATTAGCTGCAGCAGGATTAATATGTTGTTGTTGTTGTTGTGTATAAGAATGATGATGATGATGATCTAACAAGGATGTATTAACTAAATGATGATGATGATTATTATTATGATTATTATTATTATTATTATTATTAGCAGCAGCAGCAGCAGCAGCAGCAGCAGCAGCAGCAGCAGCTGCAGCACCAGGTCCAGCAGGATTAATAGTATAATCCCATGCTTTATGTGAATTATTTTTAATAATTAAATATTTTAATTTAGATAATTGAATATTTAATAAATTACATTCATCATATATATTACGATTATTTAAATTTATTAATGCTTCTTTTATTTCTTCTTTATTCTTATATTGTATTAAATATTTATTTATTGATGGAGAACGACTAAAGCTTACTATCTGCAGCAACAACAGCAACAACAGCAACAGCAGCAACAACAGCAGCAACACCAGCAGCAGAGGATAATACACACAACTATTCCCTATAGAATGATGGGTCTTTTGTCTATACATTATTACTATATATGTATTTATGTACGTATATATGTATATATGTACGTATGTATGTATATATACATGTACAATATATGTATATGTACGTATATGTATGTATATATATATATTATATATATAT
>NW_013565207.1:0-3378 GCF_000499605.1 Eimeria maxima | reverse complement strand
TATATATATATATATATATATATATATATATATGCGCAGGTGAGGCGCCGAGGCGACCACCAGAAGCATGAGGCGAAGGTCATCTGCATCGGCTTGGACTGCGACTTGGCGCTGTTACAGGTTGAAGACCCAGACTTCTGGGACGGTGGGTGTTGTACTGTCATGTCCCGAGGTTTTAGGGTTAAAGATTTAGGTTTAATGTTTCCATCCGCTCCCACCCCTTGGGCCCTGCCCTCAACCCTTAGGGACACGAGGGCTGCGCTGCTGCTGCTGTTAGTCTCGTGCATAAGCATCGCACAGGACTAGCTAGCAACTATGGAGCCACTTGGTTAGCTGGCGGACCAACTGGCTAGCCAGCCAGTGGATTTCCATCTAGCTGCGCTGGTTGCTATCGTGCTAGCTGGGTTTCTCACATTTTGCTTCATATGGCGCACGTGTTCGTCCTTTGGCCTGCTTCCAGGATGGGGTGTCCAATGGGTATAAGGATAAGGGTGCACGTGCTGTGCCGTTTGCAGGCATAGGGCCACCGCTGGAGTGGGGGCCTTCGCCTTCTCTAGAAGACCCCGTCACGGTCGCCGGCTACCCGCTTGGCGGTGACAACTCCTCCGTCACCCAGGTAATCCAAACACTAAAGTCTAAAATTAGCTGCAAGTGGCTGTACGTTAGTTTGCTGCATGCAGTACTGTGCACACATTTCTTGTGGGTCGAGTTGTCCTTCTTGCTGCTCTTGCTGTTTCTACTTGCTGGTTTTGCTACCCACATTCTGCTGCTGAAGCTATTTCCCGTCGTGGCATTTTGCCTCTGGTTCGAGTGTTGCTGTTGCTGATGCAGGGCGTGGTGTCTCGTACGGACTTACAGCAGTATTCAATGGGTGCTTGTTGGCTGCTGGCTATTCAAATCGACGCAGCAATCAACCCGGGAAACAGCGGAGGCCCGGCGCTGAACAAGGAGAAGAAATGTGTGGGTATTGCATTTCAAAGCCTCAAGGATGGCGACACCGAAAACATCGGCTACATCATCCCTTCCGAAGTGAGCGGAAAAAACTACACAGACAACAATGTCCACAGCTGCCCTGCAGATCCATTGGCGGCATGCATACGCAGAAAGGGGAACGAGCCGAAGCAGCATCAGGAGCGGCAGCAGGAGCAGCAGCAGCAGCAGAAGAAGAAGCAGGATCAGCATCAGCAGAAGCAGAATTAGTGATGGAAGCAGGGCAGGAGAAGCAGAAGCTGTAGCGGACCGTCTAGAAGAGCAGCAGCAGCAACAGCTCAGTATGCATGCAGTCTTCTGGCTATTAATGGATTCGTTGCCTAAGTCCCCTTCTCTTCTCATGGCTTTTGGGTTTCTTTTACTCATGCCTCGTTGCGTGCCTCCCACGCCAGTCGGCTGCTGCTGCTTCTGCTGCTGTTTATGTTGCTTCTTTTGCAGGTAGTCGTCCATTTTTTAGAAGACTTTCGGCGGCACAAGAAGTACACCGGCTTCGGCGACTGCGGTTTTACGTGGCAGAAACTCGAAAACCGATATATGAGGAGTGCCCTTCAGCTCAAAACCAAACAGCAGGGCGTGCTCGTCAAAAAGGTACACTCTCCACCTGTCTATTCCCCTGCAACTAGTTGAGTGCATTCGTGTGTCCGTTTGTCACACACTGTTGGCGTCTGCCGCGCGCCGTTTCTGCGGCGGCGCTCGCAGCTGATATATGCATGAAAAAGCTGCAGATACTCTGCTAGTCGGAGTGTATGCATGCATGCATTTGTGCTGCAGGTGGACGGGGCATCTTTCGCGCGGGATGTGCTGCAGCGTGGAGATATAATTCTGACGGTGAACGGTAGCAAAGTTGCCTCAGATGGCAGCGTGGCTTTCCGAAACGGAGAAAGAATTCTGTTCTCATGGCTGTTTGCTCAACTGTTTGTTGGAGACCGCTGCTGCCTCACCATCTTGAGGCGAGGCAGGCAACTGCAAGTCTCCTACCAAGTCGGCAAAGTCAATGTAGGCGCACGAAAAAAAATCCCCAGTTCGCAACATCAACGAGCAACTCTGAGTATAGCTCCATTCAACTATATACTATTAAGTCCAACTAATAGCTCCAACTAGCAACTCTGGCTAGATTGCTTCTCTTCTTGTTTATTTTCCCACTGTCAACCTGTCCGTCATATACATGTGTATGTACATTTTGTCTTGCTTTGGATCAATTTAGCTGTCGGCTTGCTTTCTTTGTTTGTTCGTTTGTTTGCACAGCTCTTGGTGCCAGCAACGAACGACTTGCCGCGCCCGGAGTACTTGATTGTGGGGGGGTTGGTTTTTGTTCCTCTTAGCGAGCCGTTTCTTAAAAGTGAATATGGTGATGAATTTGAAAGCAGAGCCCCTGTAAGCAACAACAACCAGTGGAGCAACGCATGCGCTACATAGGAAGGTTGGGGCATGCAGAAGAAACAGGCGCTCTGGACAGCTGGGGGTCCGAATGGCCAGCACACCCAAAAGCCCACGCAGTCGCGAACACTTATGCTGTGTATTCGGTGGTGTGACGGACCCCCATCACTGTTGAAATGAACTACGGTCAACTGTTTCCGAAGCAACTGTGCTGCCTGTGTTTCTGTGGCGTCTGCTGCTGTTACTGCTGCGGTTGCTGGTGCTGCTGTTGCTGCTGCTACTGCAGGTGCGCTTGCTTGATCAGTGGCAACACGGGATGCAGCAGTTCCCAGGCCAGCAGTGCGTCGTCTTGACGCATGTGCTAGCTCACGAGATAACAGGTCGGGGTTGTATTATTGTCATTCTCTCGTTAATAAAATGCTTTTGGACATTTCTTCTTTGTTCTTTGTATTATGCTGCTTCTACTTGAATAGTCAGTCTCTTCACCTTCTGCTCGAAGCGAGCAATGAGTTGTTTGGTTGTACATTGCCTTTGTATTACTTTTTGTTCTGCGTCATTTTGGCGTTGCAGCCAATTCAAGGATGTTTCCATTTGCTTGTTCCACTGCATAAGCGCCAACGACACGCGTTGGTGTGTGCGTACAGTTGGATTCGAACACCTGCACAATTTGCAACTCATTGCCTTCAACGGCCACAAAATAAAAACCCTCAGACACTTGAAACAACTTGTCGACAACTCTAGCGACGAATATTGGAGGCGAGGCGAACACTCAACAACGTATTTATGCACATTCCAGTATATATTACATATGTGTACTGCAAACTATGTACAATATTTTATGGACAAAACGCAGAATATTATGGCACGCATCGTTTGTCTGGTTTATGTACAATATACAATATAGGCATGAACGTGGGTGGATGCATGTGAACATCTGCGTTTATCTAGGCCCTCATTTATGCCGCCACACATATGCGTATGCCGAGCCCTATATACATACATCTGTTACCC
>NW_013565206.1:0-4337 GCF_000499605.1 Eimeria maxima | reverse complement strand
GCTCAGGGCAACCATCTGTGAAGGTCGAGAAGCTGCAGCATCCTGCACAGCCAGTTGCAAGACAACCCCTAAAGCAAGCATAACCAACCATACATTGCAAACATGCAAGCAATAATACTGTCAACAACTATTCAACAATGAATTTGCTTTCAGTAGCCGGCCTGATCGTATGTAGGATTAGATGTGCCAACGTCAGATGGGGCATGTTGAGGAACAACCGCCACAGGCCGCAGTCGCTGAGCCCATAAGGAGTAAACGGTGAGTCTTATTTGCTTGAAATCCTTTTCAAAAAACTATTAGCCACTGCTAATCCTTACTTGGATCCTTCCTTCAATACGAATGAAGTTTTAGGCTTGGGTCTCTGCTCATACCTGGGAACGCAGGGCTGGGGTCGGATCGGCATACACGAGCATATCCGTCACACCGAGTTGCGCTGCTTGTTCAACCGTTCAGAGCCCTAGTTTAGTGGAATTCTTGATATTCATAAAATTCGCTTCTCTTGAACCGTCGCTGCTGCATGCTCTCCCTCTCCCTTGCGGGTTTGGACCTCTGCGGGGAGGGGACAGCTCCGAGGCTGCACCGCAAAGAAGACAACCGGAGAATCACAAACACAAATACTTGCAAGCTGGGTTGGCAACCGTAAATATACCCTATATAGCACTTGACGTTCTAGCATTCGGTTCAGGATTTGTGGAAGACAGGACTTTTTTGTTATTCCCCGCCAGTGATTAACTGCCGGGGACAGCTTCGTCAACGACAGGAATGGTGCTGTCGAAAGGTCGGTCCTGTTTTCCTCGTTGATCCTTGTTACCGGGAACTCTCCTCAATTTTTCTTGAGTCTTTTTCCAAATGCTTAGTCAGCCACTGTGTGTGCAGTAGTGGCTCAACCTTTTGACAATATAGTTTATGTAGGTCTCTACATCCGGCTCCATGGAGGTTAGCTGGCTGCCGAAGGAGAAGCCAGTTACATGGCACCAGACCACCTCCCAGCCGTATTTAGACGTGCCTGCCGCACCCCATGAGAAAGATGCAAAAGACTCGTCGTCGTGGTCGGGCTACAGACCCTGCAATGCGGCGCCTCACAGGAAAGGATTGCCAGTAGTTGCTGTACTTGCTGCAGTGTCAGCTGTCATCTTCCTTGCCTATCTGTGCAGTTTGTCAGTTCGAGGAAGACTATCCACTCGATTATTTGGGCGCAAACTCGCCGGAGGCGAGGATGGCAAAGAAAACAATGAGACAGATCCGTGCGTCCCACACAGTGACAAGGACATACAGGCTTTTCCAGGTACCCCAGAACAACCTAGCGAGGGTCGTATCCCTAGCGCGCATGGCCTCTCTCTTCCGGCCGCACCTTGGAGTGGTGAGTCGGAGACCACACATCGTATAGCGCTGTCGCTAATGGGTGCTACAGCTGCTCCTGTCGAAGGCCTTTACCGTGCAGCAAGACCTCATCTAGGACCAGCGGAAGAGAAGAGGGGTGAAAAGAGAAGGGAAAGCGGAAACGACGGTGCAGGGCGTGGAGCCAAGGTACAGAAATTGGAGGCACCGATTCATCACAGCCTTCTTGGACCATCGGTCCCCCAGCTAGACCCGGACCTCGATTCACTTATTGATTCCACTTTATCTGAAGGCGTTCCTGTGCTAGGGGAGGATTCGTGGCTCCTTGATGACGACATAGCCTATATGACACCATCAAGATTGGAAAGTGAAGATGCAACGCCTGGTGAGGAGTATGTGGGCCAGAAGAGACAGGATGCGCGTATGCCAGCACCCAGAATGCCTCCTCCGGTAATATGACTCACCCGCCATGAGTCCGTTGAGCTTTTTCGAATCGGTGTTGTCAGAAGCCAGCCAGAAGACTCCGGGTCTCTACACAGATGATTGGTTGTCGAGTGGCGAAGCGGAGGTTGTGGAGGAGGCATTGGGCCTGATAGATTCCAGCATGACACCTTCTATATTGTTAGGTAGTAACGGAGACAGCCTGGAAGGGACAGAATCTCGCGAGAAAGCATCCGCTGGCCCTTCCAAAGGCCAAATGTATGGGGGGGCATCGTCCAGCTCTCAAAAATCAAAACGTGACTCTCTCGTGGATGCAGCCCAGGTGGGTTATCCGAAGAGACTCAAGGACTCTTGTCTTGTATCCTTGAGCTATCAAACTGCAGTTGCCCGATTGTGCTTTTGCCGTGGTGAAGGATGGATTTCTGTGTGCCATATGTTGTGGAGTAGAAACCAGCAGAAACACCGCCTGGAATACCGTCGACGTCTACTGATCCTGAGCATGCAAGGGCAGCAGGCGTCCTCGAACCATCTGGGCTTCGACGCTTATTGTCACCATCTTTTACTGGTAGCGTCCAACCCTTAACAGGGGAGGGTAGTGAAGCTTCGCTGCAGGTAAGCTGGCCATATGATGAGGTTGGCGTTTTACTATGTCACGACACCTGCCACCAAGGAATACTTTTGGATCACCTTGAGCTTGTTGCCTCTGCGTGTCTTCATGAATATCCCCTGTTTTTTGTCGAGGTGATATGGTAGTGATTTCTGTTTCGCCAATATAAAACGTGGAGTGGAGCTGCCGGGCATGCTGCCATTGTGGTGCCCTTGCTTAGGTCATATCTCCGCAGGCTCAGGTTGCAACCGACATCCTCGTTTCTTCACGTGGTTGGCTGGAAGCGATGTTGAGGGGTGTCTCTGAACAGCTTCTCAGAACGCATCCGTTTTACCGTCTCCCTGAGGTAGAGCCATCGCCTGGCGGGCGACGTTTTAGCTTTCTTAACGCAGGGGCGTTTCGTTATAAGAGGCAAAAAATAGTCTGGGTGCTGTCGGAATGCAGGTATGTACTGACGAAGGAGCGGTTGACGAGCAAGGAATTAGAAGTTCTCCTGGAAAAAACAGAGCACCTGTATGGATATGCAACAGATCCCATGCCTGTCTACAGCAACACGAAACCTGCCGTTGAAATTTTGGGGAGGGTATTTATGGTGCTTGATACTCTATACTGCGCCACAGAAGTACTTGGCAATTACGCTAGGAGGGCTGATTTGTGGCCCGCTGTAGTTCGTCACATACAAAACGCAGGGTATCACGGAAACTCCAAGAGACCCGTTTTGGGGAAGACGTATTCGAGCTCCTCCGTAGTCAGTGCTCTGAGAGTTGCATTTGACTACTACAGGAGGGGACTAAGGCCTCCGCCACGTCTTGTGGTTAGCTTGAAACTGGCAATGCTTATACAACCCAACACCGACGAATTCCAGGACCGCAAGTGGGACGGCTGGAGAGCAGATGCCTGGCATTGGTTCACGTCTATCAAGCCAAACGCAAATACAAGCTTGTTGCTAACGAAACAACCACCACATCGCCGTTTGTGAAGACTGAGCACCAACGAGGCCCATATGGGAGATAGGTCTCGCGTTCGCTGCAGGCCCAAGAGCTTCCACTGCAAAGCTGAGACAGCCCGCAGACAGTCTGCCTTATGGGTTTACTCGCCTCTACTTCTCGTAGAGAATTTCGCCTACTCACGATAACTGGAATCACTAGAATGAAATATTCAAGCACCATCTTCATTGACGTAGTGTTGGGGGACCAGACTGGCACGAGGATGCCTCCCCCAGTGAAGACTGTAAGGGACGTATTGACGTTAGTGGCTGAACTGGAGGTCTCTACCACAACATATTGAACTGGAGCTGAAGTGGGAGGGGATGTGGCAGAAGTGGAGAACGTTAGGCGGGTTTGAGGGTCAAGGATTAAGATGCGGAGACACTAATTGGAGTCCAGCACCTAGGTTGAGGACAAGTAAAGGGTGGGCTCTATTGAAGGCTCCTTATCCTTAGACGCAGCTAATGGAAGGTCAGCAGTAAATAATCCTTGCCTTGTGCGACGGATCCCACAGTTTTCTTCGCTGAGGCAAGCAGGAAGCGGCGAAGCATGAATTCCTGTTCGTAGTTGAATACAAAGGGTTGTTGGCTGGTGCAGCTTAGGGTTTTTTCTCGAGTGTATCTGAAGAGTTAGCCACGGTTTGCAATGAGGCTCTGGCACGGTGGCGTTGTGAGGGGATACACCTGCACGTAGGTCGATGGGTCACCTTGTACACATGCCAGACTTTGGTGAAAAATATTCTAGTAAAGTTGCATATTCCTCATATATAGTTGGCCACAAACATTGTTTGACTCATTTGGTCCATGGCGCATTTTTCGGTTGTTGTAATCGCCATCGTTCGCAACCAGCCGGCCGGCATCAAAAATGATCGGATTCGGCCCATGCCTCCTCCCGCCTCATCCAGGCGTTTATGGAATATACAGACATGAATGTGTATTTTGTAATACACCCACTAAATATTTGTC
>NW_013565205.1:0-3407 GCF_000499605.1 Eimeria maxima | reverse complement strand
AATAAATAAATAAATAAATAAATATATTTTCTTCTTTTTTTCCTCTTATAGTATTAAGTCATTAATTATTTCTTATTTTTTTATTTGTTTCTTTATTGTCTTCTTTTTTTCTGTCTCCTTTCTTCCTTTTTTTGTCTCCTTTCTTCTTTTTTTGTCTCTTTTCTTCTTTTTCTGTCTCCTTTCTTCTTTATTTAATTCACTTTGTTTGTTTGCTTGTTTGTTTGCTTAGTTGCTGTTTATTTATTTATTTATTTATTTATTTATTTATTTATTTATTTATTTTATTTATTTATTTATTTATTTGTTTATTTATTTATTTGTATACATGCATGTATTTATTTATTAATGTATTTATTTGCTGCTGTTCTTGCTTTATAAGTAAACATGATTGTATCCTTTCTTGCTGCTGCTGTTGCTGCTGTTGCTGCTGCTGCTGTTGCTGCTGTTGCTGCTGTTGCTGCTGCTGCTGTAGCTGCTGCTGCTGCTGCAGATAGAGATATCTGTATATGCACATTATCCTTTTATATCTATAAGAAGAAAGAGAGAGACACCATCAGCAGCAAAAGGGACAGAAAAAATAGCTATTGAAGGTCAGCAGAAGCAGCAGCAGCAGCAGCAGCAGCAGCAGGTGCAGCAGAAGCAGCAGCAGCAGAAGCAGCAGCAGCAGCAAGAAGATGATGATGAAATAGATGATGAGTTAAGGGCAGCAGCAGATGAATTCGAAGCAAGATGCATTAAGTAACAAATATACTCTTACTCTTGCTGCTGCTGCTGCTGCTGCTGTTGCTGCTGCTGCTGCTGCAGTTGCTGTTCGTGTTGTTGTTGCTGCAGTTATTCTAATTATTACTGCTGTATTTGCTGCACTTCTTGCTACCTTTGCTGCATTTGCTGCATTTGCTGCATTTGCTGCTTCTGCTGTTACTGCTGCTGCTGCTGCTGCTGCTGCTGCTGTTGTGTATATGCATGCAGGAAGTTATTAATTTATCTTGTTGCTCCTTTTGTATTTATTGTCTCTTTTTATCAATTAGTTTATGTTCCTCATACATCATGGTAAGAATTATAAATAAATAAATAAATAAATAAATTAAATAAATAAATAAATTAAATAAATAAATAAATAAATAAATAAATTAAATAGATAAATAAATAAAAGGAGACAAAAAGGGGACACATAAGGAGACACAAAAGGAGACAAAAAGGAGACACTTTATAGCATTCTTTTGTTTATATATCTGCTGCAGCTGCTGCTGCTCTTGCTGCTCTTTCTCCCGCTGCTGCTGCTGCTGCTGCTGCTGCTGCTGCTGCTGCTCTTTTCCTTCTCCTCCCCGTATCTCCCGTTGTATGACTCCTCCTGTCTCGATTTTTTCTGTGTCTCCCCCTCCATCCCCTCCTGCTCCTGCTGCTGTTGCTGCTGCTGCTGTTGTTGTTGCAGGTATTCTTGGTTATTAACATCTGCTGCTTGTTGTAGTTATAGTATTGGATTTATTGCCCTTACTCCTCAATTAATAAGGAATTATTTTTTTTCTTTTTTTTCTTTTTTTAATTTTAAATTTTTTATTATTCAATTTATTAATACTTTTATTGATGATATTGCTGCATTTGTTATAAGAATGCCTAATATGCATAGGTATATATATATATATATATATATATATATATTTTCTTCTTGTTGTTGCTCTTGTTGTTGTTGTTGTTGATGATGATGATGATGATTTTTTTGCCCGTTTTTTTGGGGGTTTTTTTGCTTATTTATTTGTACTTTTATTCATTATATTCATCTTTTTTTTGTTCAAATAATTTATAGTATATATATAGCTATATTATGCTGCTGCTGTTGCTGCTGCTGCTGCTGCTGCTGCTGTTGCTGTTGCTGTTGCTGCTGCTGATTATTATTATTATTATTGTGTTCTATTGCTTTCTTGCTGCTGCTGCTGCTGCTGCTGCTGCTCAATGTATGCATACATGCATGCATACATGCATGCATGCATGCATGCGTATTTGGGGCTGGATTATGCGCAGGATGAGTGTCTTCCGTGACGATATAATATTTATAATATTATTATACCAACGTTGGTTATATAAAGATAATAAAAAAAGAACAAGAAGAATAATTAATAAAAATAATAATAATAATAAGGAAGAAGAAGGAGAAAAGAAAAAAGAAATAAATAATAATAAAGAAGAAACAAAGAAAGATAAATAAACAAAAAAAAAAGAAAAAAGGAGATAATTTAATTAAAAAAAAAAGGAGAAAAAAAAAAGGAGACAATTTAATTATTTATAAATGTGTCTCCTTTTTTTTTTTTCCTTACTAAGGATATAAAAGAAAAAGGAGACAATTATTAATTAATAATTGTCTCCTTTTTTCTTTTATGTTTATTAATAAAAAGAAAAGGGGACAGACAGAGGAAGAAAAAGGAGACAGATACATAACTGCCTCTTTTTGTCTCTTCTTGCTGCATGCATGCATGTATGCATGCATGCATGCATGCATGCATGTTGTTTGGGGCTTTGGGGCTTTTTATCCCCATATATAAAGAGACAAGAAGGAAGGAGAGAGGAGACAATCTCCTGTCTCCTCCTCTTTTGTCTCTTTTATACAATAAATAGGAGAGAGGAGGCAAAGGAGACAAAGGAGACTGTCTCCTTTTTTGTCTCCTTTTTTGTCTCCTTTTTGTCTCCTTTTTTTGTCTCCTTTTTGTCTCTATAAGAAGGAGAAGAAGGAGAAAAAGGAGACAGTCTCCTTTTGTCTCCTTTTTTGTCTCCTTTTTTGTCTCCTTTTTTGTCTCTTTATATAACAAGAAAGAAGGAAAGGAGACAGTTTGTCTCCTTTTTTCTCCTTTTTTCTTTGTGTCTTAATAAAGACACAAAATAAATAAATAAATAAATAAATAAATAAATAAATAAATAAATAAATATAAATAATTGTCTCTTTTCTTCCCCTAGTATATATAAGTGTCTCCTTAATGTGTCTCCTTATGGCTACAATATATCTAACTCTCTCCTCTTTTTTTTTCTCCTGTTTTTTTTGTCTCCTTTTTATTGTCTCCTTTTTTTTTCTCCTTTTTATTGTCTCCTTTTCCTGTTTCCTTTTTTTTTGTCTCCTTTTCCTGTTTCCTTTTTTTTTTGTCTCCTTTTATTTCCTCTTTTTTTTTTTGTCTTTTTTTTTTGTCTCCTTTTATGTGTCTCCTTTTTATACACAATAAAGGAGACACATAAGGAGACACTAAGGGAGACAGGAAAGAAAGGAGACAGCAAAGGAGACAGGAAAGGAAGGAGACAGGAAAGAAGGGAGACAGGAAAGGAGACAGACAATAGGGGAGACAGTCAATAAAGGAGACAGTAAGGGAGACACCTAATAAAGAAGACAGTCAATAAAGGAGAGAGGTGTACCTTACATAATATAT
>NW_013565204.1:0-4055 GCF_000499605.1 Eimeria maxima | reverse complement strand
CTGGAAAACACGCCATACGTCCCCTTCATAAACACGTTTTTGCAGATCCAGCACCAATGCACTCGACAGCATCCTATACCTTCACCGCTGATGTAGCAACCGTCTCCGGACAAGCAACATTGCAAAACTATTAATCGATTCGCTTGAGTAGCTGCCACACTGGCCCGTAAAGCCTTATTCATGCACATCCGCATGCTACTAAAACCACAACTCAGAGACACTCACTTCCTCCTTCACGTTTCTTCCGTCCCAAGACATGCCACTTTCTGGGAGCCCCGCCTTGGCAACCGTTGAAAGACCAATTCAATAAACCCTCAAAAGGCGAACATGCCACGTCGCACAAAGACACAGCCTGCGGAATCGCATTCGAATATAGTGCATTCGGCAGAGTGCTGTGAACTGCGAATAATTGGCTTCGAATACAACTCCAAAACCGACGTCGCAGTCCAGCGTGAGCTGTTCAAACAAAAGGTGCAGGGTAACGACAAACACGCGTCTGCGACGAATACAAGCACACATCCACCTGCTGCACATTACTCTTGCCACATTAAAACACCGTTAGCTAATTGCGCAGACCAAATACCAAGACGTTCAAAGCCATCAGAAACCACCAGGTGGAACACCGAATTGCGATGTCCCGTGCATCGTTGTTTCGCCGTTGGCATACAGAAAAGGACACAAGCCCTATCTACGACTTCACGTCCACACGCAAACCTGATAATCAACTCCAGGCGCGAACAAACGTAACGCCTGTCTGCAGTGGTTCCTTGCAAGGGGGAAAACGCCGCCACGCCACCGTTTAAGACCTGCATGCATGGATGGCTCGCGCAAGCCCGGGATACACTCGGTCACCCTAATGAAGTGATCCTCAACTGTTCTGTACCAGCGAAGGAATGCAAAGATACTTTTGCATGGACGCAGCACAGATCGTCCTGTGGATGCCAGCGGTGAACACTCTCGAATTCTCCATCAATCCTCCTGCCGTAGTAATACAACACAAACTAGTGAAGGTTACGTGAGCAGTCACGGAGAATGGTTGGTATGTCTTCTGAAGCCATAGCCCTCAAGACAGTTACATCTGCACAGCGGTTGGCGATGTATGTTCAATTAACTGAATTGAGAAAGCGAACCCAACTACGGACCCCCACTATGGGACACCGGAAAATCGGCCTCCAGGTCAGGAACTTCCAAAGTGCGTTATGGCTATGGTGGATATAGTTGTGAACGACCGTACAGTCAAAATATTCTTGGTTTCCACTAACCTCAGCTTATATACTGCGCGGGGACATTGCGGGTCAGCGTCTCCAACCAACTAAATAAAAGCAGACGGAGCCCAACTCGACATGCGACAACTTTTCAGAAGTCCTTTCCTTTTGTCATCCAGCGGCGGAACAGCCAAGGATACGGGTTACTCCAGCTGGTCTCAACCGTCCGCCTGCTGAATACTTACGTAACACATATTGTCCGGGCCAGATGCAAGCGTTCGTGAGACTATTCCGCGTTGTTGGTTTGTACGGGATGCCATGCCGACGAAACAACGAGTGATTAGGTATGCCACAACCAAAGTTACCGCCAAGGTGCAGAGTACAGTGAAACACGAATTCTTGCATCCCATTGTTCGCATCAAGGTAGCGATGGGATGAACAGGTTGTTCATTTGCTACACTTATTTTCTTTGCAATCAACTCCGCCTCCGGTTCATGCGGGCCCGCAGCTGCGATTGCAATGGGGAGTGTAGAAAAGACAGCGAAAAGTTTAGAGTGGCACATTTTCACTGAAGAAAACGAAGGTCTTGTTCCAAGCGGCACGGAGATTGTACCCTCGAGCGTTAAATTTAGTAGATATTCATGCGAAGAGCTCAAGCTTAATCGAAGAGATGAGATGCACTAAATTAAGTACTTGTCTGAGGCGGAAAGCCTGCTCGGGCAATACTAAGTGCTTGTCGACCGCCTGCAGAGACGAGGATAGGTCGTCTCTAGCTTGCTTGCTTTCCGATAAGGCAAAAAGGGAGCTTTCATGAAAGCGTTCGCATTATTCTCAATCATTCGCATATAAAAAGATAAGACTAGGCATCCACTAAATTTTCTAGTAGTTCTCATGCAGCATTCCCCCATAAATGCATTCGAATTTGAAAGCACGTTGGTGCACCAATTGCCGTGCAACACGGCAACAGCGAGTGGTCTAGGATATTAGGGAGAAGTATAAACACACACTTAGGATATACATGAGACATATTGGTAATATGAATTTGAATTATTGTAACTGCTCTTTAGATTGAGGTTGGTGTTGGCAGTGGATGCTGTCTTCTTCGCTCCATCCCTTTCCCAGTGTTGCCTGCGGACGGTGGGGGGGCGGAGGTTGGTTGCAGTAGGGTTCTTTTCAATGTTGATAATAAAAATTATCATTTCAAAAGTTGATAATAAAAATTAAAGGCATCTTTAAGGTTGCAAGAGAGTACAGCCTTCTTTCCAAGTACTTGTCTTGCCAAGAAGAGGAGCCTCATCGACTTGGTGCGGTGGGGAGAAAGAAAAGGTTTGTTATTTCCGGCCTTGTCACGACGAATTTAATCATTGTATGTTTGTTGTGAAAGTGTATGAAAGAAAAGATAATGAGGCATATGAAAAAAGTGGACGACTTGTCTATGCCTTCGAGAAGGACTTAGCGGGGTGAAGGGAACAGGGATGAGGCAAGAAGTTTCTGATGTGTATTTTGTTAGTGTGAGGGGCCAACTACGTTTCAAATGCCGTCGTGTCGGAGATGGTGTTGGCGTAGTTGTTGCACTTGGCGTGGCGGCAGTCAAAAGGGATGATGGGGGTGTTATGGATCGACTGGTGATGCTGTTTTTAATAAGGCATTACTAAGGAGGACTGCGTTTCGTGTCCTTATTCGGCGTCGCGACGCTGCTGTCGTTTCGTTCTAATAGGAAGGCAGATGAACTTGTAATCATGGATACTTCACCTGTGCGACTGGGAAGTCTGGTGATTGCAAGGACGGTTGGGAGCAAATGTGTTGTGGGGTACCCTAGGTATACTTTTAGCATTCCTGACTTCCCCTAAAGGGGTTGACGTTGGATCAAGAACGTGTTGTTAGTGTTGTATTGGTGTGTTTTGCGAAATGTTAGAGAAAAGTAGAGAAGAGCGCTACGGGTACCGTCTAATGAGCATAGCATTCAATGCATATCATAGGGTATATTGGGCGCTATGAAGGCATATGGCTTGTTGCCTAAGGATACTAAATTGAATATCAGTAAATCTCTTAACATGAGCGAGTTAAGGATTGCGTCGATGATGGCAGACACCACAACTTATGTGCCATGCTATTACGAGCTGTAGTGTAACTTTGTGTAGATGAGAGTTCCGTTTGGATGATATTTGACCAATGCTTTCTACACCCACATGCATAGATTGTATGACCAAGTATTGGTGTAGATTTTTTTTTGTTTCTTTTTTTTGCCTGCTTGTGGTCTGTCATAAGAAGGGAGCCCCTTTGGTTTCTTTATCGTCGTCACAAAGGGAGGGAAATGCGA
Organism: Eimeria maxima; assembly: GCF_000499605.1. Classification (NCBI taxonomy): domain Eukaryota; phylum Apicomplexa; class Conoidasida; order Eucoccidiorida; family Eimeriidae; genus Eimeria; species Eimeria maxima. The sequence continues at coordinate 530 of NW_013565204.1, read as the reverse complement.
TTATTTTGTTTTTCTGTACGTTTACCAATATTGCATGAATTGATCAATTAATACTGCAGAAATTACTGTGATTAGGTATTATAGTCATAAATGTTTGCTCTACAGTAAACATACAATTATGCTCGCTGGGTGATGCTGTGCCTGCTGCTGCACTGCATGGCTCAATGCATGCAACATTTGCTTCGTTATATCTTAAAGGTTCTATATTGAAGATTAGACTGCTTCCTGCTGCTGTTGCTGTTAGCCTCTATAGTTTCTGCGGTTACTATTTGCTGCTGCTGCTGCTGTTTGTTGCTTCTATATGCTACTATTTCTATTTGCGCAGCTTATTCTTTCTTGCTGCAATTTGCCTGCGCTATACTTAATAATTGCAAGTTGGCGGCAAAAAACAAAAAAGAAGGAATTGTTAGTCCTTATTCAAATACACATTATATATGCATTTTACTATAATTATTTAGACAAATACATAAGTACATACAAATAATATATATTATACATTATATATATATATATATATATATATATTATAT
>NW_013565203.1:0-2500 GCF_000499605.1 Eimeria maxima | reverse complement strand
ACTGATGTACCACCAACACATGCATGACATAATACCTGTAAATAATCTCCTAATGCTAATGCCACCTGCATATCAACCACAAAAACACAAAAAAAACATATATATACATATATATATATGAATAGTAACTGCAACAAATATATACATGTATATATATATATATATAACTATAGAGAATAAATATATATATGATATAACCATTCAAAATAAAGGAAATAAAAAGATAATGAATAAAAAAAAAAGGGTTGAATAAATAAATAAATAAATAAATAAATAAATAAATAAATAAATACCTTTTGAATTTGTTGTGCAAGTTCTCTAGTAGGTGCAAGTATAAGAACTTGACATTGATTTTTTTGATAATTAATTTTTTGTAATGCAGCAATAACAAATGTAGCTGTTTTTCCTGTACCACTTTGTGCTTGTCCAATAGTATCATGTCCATCAATAATAGGTTTAATTCCTCTCATTTGTATTGCTGATGGTTTCTCGAAACCGTATGAATATATTCCTCTTAATAATTTCTCGTCGAGTGGTAAATTATCGAATGACGTAATTACTTCGTCCTCATACTCTCCTCCATCTCCTCCAACTCCTCCTCCTGCTGCTCCTCCTGGTGCTGAGGAGGAGGAGGAGGAGGAGGAGGAACTTGATGTTGAAGAATCCTGTTGATGCTGGGTAAGAGTTGTCTTAGACTCCTGCTGCTGATCCTGCTGCTGCTGCTGCTGCTGCTGCTGCTGCTGCTGCTGTTTTGATTCGGTCTCCATCATTATGCTGATAAGATGATAAGATTAAGATATTCGTAATAATAAGAAAGAGAGGAAGTGTACTATGAATATTTATATTATGTATTTTGTTGCTCTTTGTTGCTGCTGTTGCTGCTGCTGCTGCTGTTGCTGCTGCTGATGCTGCTGATGATGATGCTGCTGTTGCTGCTGTTGATGTAAGTGTTGATCGTGTTGATGATGTTAATGTATTAAATTATACAACAAGAGCCAAATAATAGCAAACAACACAAAGAGACAAACAAAACCACCAAAAATATACCCGTGGGGATATTTAGATTGATGGTGTTGATGTATATTATTTTGCTGCTGCTGCTGCTGTTGCTGCTGCTGCTGCTGCTGCTACTCCTACTTTATTTATTATGTAAAACAGGAAATATATACATATATATACTCCTTTCTCCTTTTCTGCTGCTGATGCAGCCACGGTAGCTTAATCTGCTGCTGCTGCCTGTGTGGGCTGTGTGATGTTGCTGCAGGATGTGGGCTGTTCCTGCTGCTGTTGTGGGCTGCTGCTGCTGCTGTGGCTGCTGCTGCTGCTGTTGCTGCTGTTGCTGCTGCTGCTGCTGCTGCTGCTGCTGCTGCTGCTGCTGTTAATATTGCTCGTACTTTTTCAACTTTTTATCCCTATTTTTTCTTTATAATTTTCTTTATTATTATTTTATTTATTTTATTTATTTATTTATTTATTTATTCTTATTTATTTATTTATTTATTTATTATATCTATACATGCAACAAGCAGCTGCAACACCCCACCCTTGGTGTGTTGTTGCTGCGACACATCATCCCATCCCCACACCTGCTGCTGCTGCTGCTGCTGCTGCTGCTGCTGCTGCTGCTGTTCCTGCAGCAACAGCAGCAGCCCCACCCTTCTGCATCCACTACGACTACCATATTATTGGGGTGTATATACATCTATAGACATCTAATTATTATTTATTTACTCATTATAAATATGTATAGTATATTAGTATATATGCTGCTGCTGCTGTTGCTCCTGTTGCTCCTGTTGCTGCTCCTGTTGCTGCTGTTGCTGCACACACCCCCACACCGCTGTCTCGGTTTTTGGTGTTGTTGCTGCTGTTGCTGCTGCTGCTGCTGCTGCTGCTGCTGCTGCTGCTGCTGCTGCATTTACTAGTCTTTTTCTAGTTTGCTCCAACTAATTCTATTGCTGTATTTGCTGCTGCTGCTGCTGCTGCGTATATAAGTATACTGTATACATTCCCCACAGCATATAACATAATTGCTGCTGCACGCCTTCCTGCTGCAGCAGCAGCTGCTGTTGCTTTTTGCTGCTTTTGCTGCTATTCTTGCTGCTTTTGCTGCTGCTGCTACCTATGTGGGGTTTATACGATATACAGATACGGCTATAGATACTACATACTGCTGCTGTTGCTGCTGTTGCTGCTGCTGCTGCAGTGCTGCTGTTGTTGCTGCAGCAGAAGATGTAGCAGCAAACTACTACTAATAGCAGCAACAGCAGCAGCAGCTGCTGCTGTTGTTTCTTTATTTATTTACTTATTATTAATGAAGATCTATTAGTAGGCTGTATATATATAATAAATAAATAAATAAATAAATAAATAAATAAATAAATAAATAAATAAATAAATAAATATAATTATTTATGTGCCTATTTAATTAATATAATTATATTAAATAAATAGATATATGTATATTTAAATATAACTATAATATATATATATATATATA
>NW_013566083.1:0-3428 GCF_000499605.1 Eimeria maxima | reverse complement strand
TATATATATATATATATATATATATATAGTTGGGTAGCTAGTTGGGTAGCTAGTTGGGTAGATATATATACACGTAGCTAGTTGGGTAGCTAGGTAGGTAGATGGGGGTTGGGTTGGTTGGCTAGGTAGCTAGCTAGCTAGTTAATCAGATATGTATGGACTTCGCCAACCACAGCTAGGTAGCTAGCTAGTTAATGGGTAGTTAGTCTGTCTCCTCCTGCTGTCTCCTTTTGTGTCTCCTTATGTGTCTCCTTGTCTCCTTTTGTTGTCTCTTTTTGTTGTGTAGGTCCGATGGAATCGTTGCCTGTCTCTTAGTACAATAAAAGATTTGCTGCATGCAGCCTATCCTCGTCAATATCGTGTTAGCAGCAGCAGCAGCAGCAGCAGCAGCAGCAGCAGTATATTTGAGGCAGAGGAGGCATGGGTGTCTCCTCGTGCTGCTGCCTTCTTCTCTAATCATTTTGTTGGTGCTCAGGTGTATCTACAGAGGGCACCAAGACTAAGGGGACTGCAGGCTGCTCATCAGCTCTTTGATGATTGGAGGAAGGGAGTCAAGAAACGTTCTGCTGCTGCTCCTGCTGCTCCTGCTGCTGCAGGAAGCGCAGCAGCAACAGCAGCAGAAGGTGCAACAGGAGGAGACCAAAGCAGCAAGATGCAGACATGCGAGACAGACGAGGGTTCTGCGTCTCCTGTATCAACAGAAGACGACAGCAGCAGCAGCAGCAGCAGCAGCAGTAGCAGCAGCAGCAGCAGCAGTATAAATAGTTGTGGTAGTATAATACGTTTTTGTGTAATTGTCTCCGAAGTGTCTCCTCTGGATACGAACGATCCCAGGGAGTTGCTGCCTATTGCTGCAGCAGCAGCAATAGATCTACAGTCTCTTGCTGATGCATTCAATGCACAAGCAGCAAAAGGACCAGAGGAGACACCAACTGTTGCTTGTAAGCAATTGTCTCCTCCTCCTCCTGCTGATGCTGATGGTTGCTGCTGCTGTTGCTGCTGTTTGCATGCTTTGTCTGTATCTCCTGTTTGTGGTGTATATGTGTGCTGTTGTTGCATGCAGCTGCTCTATTAACTGGGGGTGTTGCTGCAGCAGCAGCAGCAGCAGCAGCAGTATCTGGTGGAGGTAGTTCTGCTGCTGAATTGCATGCAGAGGGACGATTAATGGGTATAAAAGAAGTTGTATTTATAAGGAGTCCCCCTGTTGTATTTGTTTATGATTTAGTAGAGGCAGGACGTCAGGTGTATAGGCAGCTATGCTTCTCTTCTTCCTTACGTAATTCCTTTGATTGCTGCAGTACTAAGAGACTGTCTCCTCCATCAGAGGAGACACCTAATGAGGGACCTGAGCTAGCAATAGGGTCTATATATACAACACCTGATCTAGGTCTATCTACTCCTGATGAGATAGCAGCAGCAGCAGCTGCTGCTGCTGCTGCAACAGGAGGGAGGGAAGATGCAGCAGCAGCTGCTGCTGCAGCAGCAGCACAAGTTGCATCTACCAGGGAAGGAGGACTACAACTTTCTTCTTCCTCCTCTGATGCTAAGGGTCTTATTAATGCCCCTTCTCTTGTTATAGCAAGACGGAGGGGCCCCGGGGGCCCCCGTGAGGTGTATGTACCCTCTAGGCATCTACGGGTACGTTAAGCAGTTGGAGACAAAAAGAATTATTTCTCCTTTTTTCTTGTGTGTCCTTTTTGTAGTAACACAGACGTGGCGATGGTGGGGTTGTTGGGATCGTGTTGGGATCGATTGTGGGTTTGTTGGGATCGAGTGTGGGGTTGTTGGGATCGTTCGATCCCCGTTGTCCTCATTAACTCCCGCTGCAGCAGGAGGATAATATATTGTTCATTGTTGGTGTCTCCTTTTGTCTCCTTAGGGTCTAATTCCCTTTTGCCTATTGGAGGACTATGAGTTCTGGGTATGTGACGAACTGTCTCTTATTACTGGTTACCAGCGTCCCCATGCTGCAGCAAGAAGCCGCTGTCCCTTCCGGCTGTATATACACCTTATTTATACAGCAGAAGGAGGAGGATTATCTGCAGAGGCTAGTGCTGTTATTCGTCGTGTAGCACTAAAGGATAAGAAGCAGCAGCAAGTATTAAATTCTGCTGCTGATGGTCCCTTCAGCAGCAGCAGCAGCAGCAACAGCAGCAGCAACATAAGTAGCACCTCCAGCAGCATAACCAGCAGCAGCAGCAGCACCAGCATCAACAACAACAGCAACAGCAGAAGCAGCAGGAGTTATCATGATGATGAGGAGGATCCAAGTATAGAAGAGGAGACACTTATTAATCTCCTTCTTGCCCCTGAGGTGTCTCCTCTTGGCTATCTAAGAGACAGTCTCCTTCGTGTTGAGTCTCTTAGTCATATACTTGTATGGACAAAAGCACCAAGGAGACCAAGGGGACCATTAGATATAGATGCTCTTTCTTCTCATCAAGGAACTGTTGATGCTATTGAGCTACCCAGGTACCTTCCTTGTCCAGCTGCTTCTGCTGCTGCTGCTGTTGCTGCTGTTGCTGTTGCTGCAGTGACATTCCTGTTGCTGCTTCTGCTGCTGCTGTAGTTATTATATCTGCCTATACACCCGAACTAAGTAGATTCTCTAAGTGTCTATCTATCTGTCTCCTTTTGTGTGTATACAGACTAGGTGTCTCCTTCAAGGCTGTACGGTTACCACAGCGTCAGTCCAGCTCCCAGCAGCAGCAGCAGCAGCAGCAACAGCAGCAGCAGCAGCAGCAGCAGCAGCAGCAAGTAAAATTATTATGTGAGCAGCATGCTGGTTTATTCTTAGCAACAGGAGACATATTAAGGTCTCCTTTTGCTCGTCGTATATTAGAGGGACTACCTGTCTCCTTGTTGCTATCTAATGACGAAGGAGACCTATTCCTTCTTATTGCTGCACATAATAAACCTATTCGTCTCCTTTCTTATCCATTTATTAAACATTTATTATTAGGTAATCATGAACAATTTATATCTCCTTCTTCTTCTTCTTCCTCTTCTTCTTCTGCTTCTTCTGGTGGTCCTGCTGCTGCTGCTGCTCCATCACCTGTTGCTGTTGCTGCAGCAGCAGCAGCTAAAGCTGCTTCTGTTGCTGGGGCTGCTGCTGTGCATGCACTTAATCCATGGGCTGCTGCACAAAAACAAAAAGAAGCTGATCAACGATTACTACTACAGGCTGACCTGGTAAATCAGGGTTTAGGGTTTAGGGTTTAGGGTTTAGGGTTTATTGCTGCTGTCTCTTCCTTCATACGAGGGTTTTGTCCCTGGTTTTGTCCCTGTATCTCCTCTCCTGCTGCCCCTCCTCTCCTGTTGCACTCCTGTCTCCTTTTTGTACACGGGGATTATTTAGGGAAGAAAAGGGGAGGTGCGTATACACCCGACTGTTGTCTGGTGTATATATATATATATATATAATATAT
>NW_013565202.1:0-2500 GCF_000499605.1 Eimeria maxima | reverse complement strand
AGGGTTTAGGGTTTGTATTCAGGGAGAATATTGAAGGATGACGATTCAATTAGTTCTCATGGATTAAAGGATGGACATATTATGCATTTAGTCAAGAGTGTTGCTGCAGCAGCAAGCAGCACCCAGCAGCAGCAGCAGCAGCAGCAGCAACAGCAGCAACAGCCGCAGCAGCAGCAAAATACAGCATCCTCAACTCCTGCTGCTTCTACCACTGGTGCGTCTGCATTGAGACCCCAAGGAGCAAACCCTAGTTCAGTTCAAAACCCTAAACCCTAATTTAGGGTTTTGATGATAGCCTCTGCACTCTATTACGAGTCATTCAAGGGTTTAGGGTTTAGGGTTTAGGGTTTAGGGTTTGTGTTTTATGGCGCAGGCACAACTCCAGGTGTAGGGGGTATGGATCCATTCCTGCAGTCGATGCTATCTGGAGGTAAAATACATCTAGGGTCTAGGGTCTAGGGTTTAGGGTTTAGGGTTTAGTTAGGGTTTAGGGTTTAGTTAGGGTTTATGGTTATGGATGATTATATTAATCCCCATACCTGTTTAATTCTTGTGATTTAGGGTTTAGGGTTTAGGGTTTAGGGTTTAGGGTTTGTATGTTTTTGTGTCTCAGGTCTAGGTGGCGGGATGGGTGCCTCAATGGGGAATTCTATGGGGGCCCCCATGGGGGGCCCCATGGGGGGCCCCATGGGGTTCGGTATGGGGGGCCCCGAGATGATGCAAATGATGCAGAGCCCTTTTTTTCAGCAAGCAATGGAGTCATTGATGCAAAACCCTCAAATGTTTCGTAGTATAGTAGAGAGTGTACCTGCATTAAGACCTATGCTGGTAAACCCTAAACCCTAAACCCTAAACCCTAAAGAGTTATTTAACAAACACTGATGATAGGATGCTGGCAAAGTTTCAACTTCTGGATCGATATATATGAGGAGATATCGAGGGTTTAGGGTTTAGGGTTTAGGGTTTAGGGTTTTGTTGGTGTTTTTTGCTTCAGCCTATGATGCAAGGCATCCTTGACAACCCTGAACGCATGCGTGCCATGTTCAACCCTCAGATGATGCAGGTAATTAGGGTTTAGGGTTTAGGGTTTAGGGATTTAGGGTTTTCAAGGGTTTAGGGTTTAGGGTTTAGGGTTTGGTGTTATTTGTTGCAGGCCTCTATGCAGATGCATCAGGCGATGCAGCAGATGCGTCAGCAGCAATCAGGGGGTACAAATACAACAGAGGGTGGTGCAGCCTCTGGGGGGGCCCCCTCAGGGGGCCCCATGGGTCCTGCTGCATTCTTACAAGCAATGCAGAATGCAGCAGCAGGAGGTGGTGGGGCCTCGGGGGCCCCCGGTGCAACTGGGGGGGCCCCTGGTGGTTCCTCTGCAGGTGGGGGTACAACAGGAACAACAACAACGACAACAACAGGGGGTACAACAGGAGGAGCAGCAGGGGGGGCCCCCCCAAACCCTTTTGGTGCGGGGGGCCCCTCTCTTGCTGCTATGATGCAGCAAGCAGAAGAAATGATGAGAACAAACCCTGAATTAATGTCACAAATGATGCAGACATTCATGGGTGGGGGGGCCCCTACAGCAGGTACAGCAGCAACAGGGGGGGCCCCTGGTGCTGCAGCAAACCCTTTTAGTGCCCTTGGATCCTTTGATGGTCTAGGGGGTATGGGGGCCCCCTTCTCTATGCCTGTGGCAGATACGAGGCCCCCAGAGGAGAGGTAAGCAGGGTTTATATAAGAGGAGGGTTTATAATTAGGGTTTATTATTAGGGTTTAGTATTAGGGTTTAGGGTTTTGAGGGGTTTTGAGTGTTTTTTAGTTTTTTTATGGTTTTTTATATATATTAAGGATTTTCTAGGGTTTAGGGTTTTTTAAGAATTTTTTTAGGGTTTAGGGTTTAGGGTTTAGGGTTTAGGGTTTGTGTACAGGTTCGCTTCCCAGCTACAGTCCTTAACAGATATGGGGTTTATAGACAGAGAGGCGAACATTGCTGCCCTGCAGGAATCAGACGGAGACGTCAATGCAGCAATTACTCGCTTATTGGAGAGGGGTTTAGGGAATTAGGGTTTAGGGTTTAGGGTTTAGGGTTTAGGGTTTAGGGTTTGGAGAGAGGGAGAAAAAAATAGACCCCGATTGGGGCAGATGGATGATTTGTATGAATATATATACAATACATAGTATGTATATAATATATATATAAATATAAATATATAAATAAATATATAAATATAAATAAATATAAATAAATATAAATATATTTATTTATATTTATTTATTTATTTTATATATATTATATATTTATTATGTATATTATACTTGTATATATTTCATATATTGTATACACTATACGTATATATAATAAATAAATAATAAATAAATAAATAAATAAATAAATAAATAAATAATTATATATATAATTATTTATTTTATATATGTACTCTGTGTGTATATATACGTATTATTTATATAAATTTATGCATATATATAAATAACACATAAATATGCA
>NW_013565201.1:0-3937 GCF_000499605.1 Eimeria maxima | reverse complement strand
CAGTTCATTCACTCTTTGACCCTGTAGCCTTATAACCCCTCACTACTTATGTTTAGGGCCATAAGAGTAAACGATCCCGCTTATCCAACGGTGTTCAAAACTTATCGCATTGGACTCTCACGACAACTGGAGTATTAGAGCAACAACATATCCGGCAGTTAACGTAACTACAAGAAGCAATATGCAGTGTCCTAAATCTGACTTATTTCGTGTAAGTTTCACCTACCGAAATCTACTGGAGTATTAGAGCAACAACATATCCGGCAGTTAACGTAACTACAAGAAGCAATATGCAGTGTCCTAAATCTGACTTATTTCGTGTAAGTTTCACCTACCGACATTGTAGGCCGCCTTTACTTGGCCAAGTGTATAAACTGCTGTGCACCTTCTACGTGCATGGGGTCCAGGTAGAAGGTAACGTGGCATGAGCATGGCACAATTTCCAGAGTAGAAGTGAAAGGCGTTGCCGTTGGAGTTATTGGGAAAATTTAATAAATGACTTAAGCGGCATAGCAAACCCAGCAGCTTTGGAGTTAAAGCCGTGTTTGTTGTGAACATTCGATTCAATCGTTATGCAACCCCGATGTTGAACATGTTTCTAACCAAAACCAGTGTGCGCCAGCCGCCTTGTAGTTCTGGACAAACCTTGCAGGAGTTCAGGAACGTATGCACAGATCAACAGAAAGACTAGAGAAACATCACTGCTATGAAGAGGTGCGCGTGCTTCCTCAGGTCAATTCTTTTGGCGGCATGTTGTGTCGCGTTGGGGTTGGACTGCCGAGTCTTACTGTCCTCAGAACTACAGTGGAGAATCTCTCAAGCAACTACCAAGTTCATGCGGCTCAGTACAAAAGCAAATAGAGTTAAGGTGCCCCTCACAGATCAGTACCGGAAGCGGAATATTCCTAAGCTGGGCCCTGGATGGGCCCAGACTTAAGACTGTCAGTAAAGCAGATGGCGCCAAGGCCAACAAAGAGAGGGACCGTTGTAGGGAGCGGCGGGGCGATCTAGAGATGCGGTTCTTACTGAGGGATTCGCAATTGTATGTGAGAGGATTACCGAGTCAATACAACTTGCTTGTGAGGAAGTGGTTGTAGATAGGGTGTCATTCACTACAGCCACTTCATCTGTGGCTTCTTGGATACACCTGCACCTACTGGTTTCAAGCCGGTAAAGTCGCAAAGATGCGCAGTAGCAGGTTGCTTCGAATTAGGGAAAGAACTGGAATTGCTTGTTGCTTCCAAGGACTTTAAATTTGCAAATTGGATGGGGAAAGTATGAAAGAAGCCGTCCCTCTGAAAGCGCTTTCGCACCGGAACTCGCTCTTCACCGAAAGATGACCATATCCTCTAGCATCGGTGGACTACTGGCACCCCGCTAATAGCGAAACTTAAGTACAGAACCCTGGAAGTGCTTAGCAATATTGATCTGCTAAGCTCCCAATTTACAATGCAGAGCGTAGAACTCGCCATTAAGATCTGTCGGAAAAGGATGGCCTAGCTTGTCGTAATATGTAATCTTATTTCGGCGGCCCGCCGCAATCGAGCTAAGGGTTGGATACTACTCAGTCACACGAAATGAATAAAAAATATGCAGTTAAATGCCGGGGGCACGCATCATCAGTGTGCCAGTGAGTCTGGGCTCCCCCCAATGCCGATGGGAGCCCAGCACAGAAGTCAAATTATTGTGTTGAGGACGACAGGGCGGGCCTATCCATAGCAAAGGACGAAAACGCACATCACAGGAAACAAACTGCTCAAGTCGAATATCTCGGCGATACAACGATATGCCAGCCTCTCTGCGCATGCCACAGATATTGTCACCCAATGGATTTACGCAGCAAAAATTTGCGCTGCCCATGCCTGCGCATGATGCTTGGTCAAGGAGTGCACCTAGATGCTCCTGAGGAACTGCATAATGCAAGCGACCCTCAGGCTCCAGTTTTCTGCTTCGACGAGATTTACCCTCTGTGAGGAGGTTTAGGCGTGCCCAGAATCGCAGCTTCCTCGGGTTGCTCTTTCCCACTATAACGGTGGTGAGGCTTAGTCGAGCGACTCCCGGAAATGTCGGCGATTTACGGAGACGTAATATAGAACTACCGTTAGCGCAATGTTGAGAAATCTACGTTGGCCAAGCATTTGCAATGGCGGTTAATGCGATAACTTCAGAACTAACCGCAAACAGCCCTGCGTAAAACACAGTGAACCTGCGAACTTCGCAAAGTGAGCAGGTGACTTACTACAACCATGGGGCTGCATTAACAACATCTGCCGAACTTCGCTTGTTGGAACGACGTGCCCGGCTCTATTGTAGGGGTTTTTTATTATTTCCAACATTCTGTAAGGTGTGCACCAAGCTCAGGTGCAGCGGACTCGGCTGGGCTCCAACAACCCGCCACAATATCGGACAAGACAACTGGCCTAAAGCATATGAGCTGGAGGCGCAAGGGTCAAGGGGTTGATTGTTGTATGGCGAGCCTGCGTATAGCAAGGAACCAGGGCCATCCCCTTTTTAGTTTGTTTGTTCTCCTGGCAGCGGCTGTCAAAACGCTGCTTTTCGAGGCAAAGAAGCTGCTTCATCCTTCTGCGACATTGGCTAATATGACCTTGTCTTTCGCTTAGGAAGCAGCCGCTACGGTACGGGCCCCGGTCTTTTCAGTGTTTGAGTTTTCTCAATTCGTGCGTACCCTGTTTTCCAACTCCCTACTCACCCTCCGTGTCCCCTTCTGAGTAGTGGTCTCATTCCATACCCCCAAGTGGAGTTCAACTTGGCCGTCTGCCTGCCCTTGGATGGCTCAGGGCGGCTATGTTGTGGCGATATTAAGTCGCGTCATGAATTCGGGCAAAGGGCGCCGACAAACATCGAGTTTTTCGAGCTTTTGTCAGCTCAGATGCCTTTCAGAGAACTATAAATGTTCCAGGAATGATTAATGAACAAATGGGTGGTCGTCATGGTGAACCAGTCCAACGTAAAAGTCAACCGTCTGGGTACTACGATGCATTTCTGAATACAGCCTCCATTTTAGGGTTATATTTTTCGCAATTTGTGTGTCCTGCCTACCATGCACAGAGCGTAGCCGTCAGGAGTGTGCCAAGGAATGGGTTGGAAGACTGTGCGTATTTCCCTCATGTGCAGACATCATAGCCACTTTACAGCGTGTGCCAAACAGCGCTAGATGAGATGCAGCACTATTGCGTGCTTGGATAGGCACAGAACTGAAAGAATGCTCTGTGGCTGCGGATGTCACCCCTTTCAGCCCCATCATTGCGACGAATATTATGTGACGGCCCCGGAATTCCCTGGCCGCATTGGTTGTTCGCCTGGTAGCTCTTGTCAAAGGCTTGCTTGTGGAACTCCGTTCCCCTTTTCATACGTCCGCATGTGTAATTCTAAATCCGTGTAATGCATGCTGTAATCCTGTGGCCTGATTTATTGAAGAAGCAGCTCATGCGTCGCTTTGTACGGTTTCTCCCCTTTCCGGATACCGAGTTTCTCCGCTGCTCTTAGCTTCGGCATTGTTTCATGTTCTCGATGGGGCTCGCATTCACAGCCCAGCATACATAAGATTATTTTGCGGATCATGCCCACACCTGCTGTCACTTTTCCTCGTCTCCCGGAATAGATGCTCCATCTTTTCTCCTTTTGTTGCATGGGTATTCCATAAGCTCGGAACAGTCAACCCCTTCACCTCTAGCCCCCTACCGATTGCCGTCCTCCATGGACTTGCATTGCTATAACCCTTCAAGGCACCAAACAGATCGTTGGGCACCTGTTGACCGGTTACTGATTCATCATACTATAGCCGTCTTGCTCTAGCTTCCCTTCCTCTGTACTTCCCAACTCTTCTATATCCTGTTCTTTTGCGATCTCACAATAAACCTGCATCGCAGGGCCTGCCGAAAATCTTTTGAAGAGCAGATGCGTTCGGGAGTAGCAT
>NW_013565200.1:0-2500 GCF_000499605.1 Eimeria maxima | reverse complement strand
CTTCCTCTTCTTCTCCTTCCTCCTCCTTCTTCCTCCTCCTCCCTCTCCTCCTGCAACTCCTCCAGCTCAATTTGCTGCTGCAGCTCCATTTGCTGCTACTTCTGTTCCATTTGCTGTGCTGCTGCTGCTGTTGCTGCTGCTGCTGCTGCTGCTGCTGCTGCTGCTGCTGCATGCATGCAAGAAAATGAATAATATACCTATACAATCATTACGTTTATTGATTTCTTTGCCAATAAAAAAAGAAAAAATAAATAATTGTATAGATATAGATGATGTAGTTATAAGGAAAAAAAAAAAAAAAATAATTTTTTTTTATATAATAATAATAATAATAAAGGTGCCTATACACCTGAATTAAATAATAATAATAATAATAATATATATAATAATTCAGGTGTACAGGGAGAAAAGGATGAAGAAAAAGAAGAAAAAGAAGAAAAAGTAATAAAAGGTCTTGTTATAAGAACACCAAGAGGTATACAAGATTTCTCTCAAGATCAAGATCCAGGTACAGCCCCAATTATGCATGCATGCATGCATGCATGCATGTATGCATGCAAGGAAACATATATATATGTATGTATGTATGCATATATGTATGCATGCAATATAAGGATCTATACATGCATGCATGTATGCATGCATGCATGCATGCATGCAGTGATGGGGCTTTTTTATTGTGTATGGATATCTTTTTTGCGTCTTTAATTTGCTGCATCTACTCCTCCATTTGCTGCTGCTGCTGCTCCATTATGTACTGCTGCTGCTGCTGCTGCTGCTGCTGCTGCTGCTGCTGCTGCTGCTGTTGTACAGATAATATGGATCCTTTATCTGAAGAAGTACAAGTTGCATGGGAGGATGGGACTGTTGCCAATGAGCCAACTAATTCACTACAATTAGGTGGGGCTTTTTTTCTTCTGCATGCATGCATGCATGAATGCATGCATGCATGCATGTATAGATACATATATACAGTTCTTTTAGGGTTTTATCTGTTTTTAACACAACCTCTATCTGCATACATAACATAAAAAAAATTAGGGTTTAGGGTTTAGGGTTTAGGGTTTAGGGTTTAGGGTTTAGGGTTAGTGTGTGTGTGTATGTACAGTGGATAGGACATTTTATCCTGGTGATTTAGTAATGCATGCAAAGGATGGGGCTTTGGGTATGGTTATAGAGGTGCAGCAAGTAATAGATGTAGCCTTCCCTATAGAGGCACTGCAGCGGGAGCAGCAGCAGCGTAAGCAGCAGCAGCAGCAGCGTAAGCAGCAGCAGCAGCAGCAGCAGCAACAGCAGCAGCAGCAGCAGCAGCAGCAGCAGCAGGGTCAACCCCCACCCTCTCCCGCACGCCCATCACCGCCTCCCCAACAACAACAACAACAACAGCATCAGCAGCAGCAGCAGCAGCAGCAGCAGGAGCAGCAGCAACAGGAGGAGGAGGAGGAGGAATTAAATATACCTGCATATATAAAGGGTATAAATTGTAGATGTTTAGGTCCTAATTATTTATCTTCTTTTCCTCCATTAATACAACAAATACATCAATATACACAAGGTATACCTGTTATACAACAAGGAAATATTGGTTGTATTATTAACAGCAAAATAGATTATATTATTTCTCTAAATTCTAATCATCAATTCCTTCTACAAGATGGGTACGCTCTTCTTCTTCTTTTCTAGGGTTTAGGGTTTAGGGTTTAGGGTTTAGGGTTTAGGGTTTTTCTAGGGTTTAGCGTTTTTTTAGGGTTTGGGGTTTAGAGGTTGTTATTGATAGTAAAAGGGATTATATTACTTCTCTTGGCTCTAATTATTAAGTCCTTCTTGTACACTATTAGGGTTTAGGGTTTAGGGTTTAGGGTTTAGGGTTTGGGATTAGGGTTTAGGGTTTAGAGGCTAATACAAGAATTAGCATAAAGTATTAATATAAATATTTGTATATATAGATATTAACCTACATAATATAATATTTATAAATAAATAAATAAATAAATAAAGATAAATAAATAAATAAATAAATAAATAAATAAATAAATATATTTATTTATTTATTTATTGTATAGGCAAACAGGTGTCCGTGCTGAGCCAAGAAGAGGACATCCAATGAGTTGGATAGGAGGACTTTATCCTTCTCTTCCTGTATATTTAACAGGAGAATGTATACAATCCCTGCAGCAGCAACTGCAGCAGCAGCAGCAGCAGCAGCAGCAGCAGCAGCAAATGCAGCAGCAGCAGCAAGGGCAGCAGCAAGGGGGAAATAATACAGATACTGTGCATACAGGAGGACTTAGTAGAGGTACGTATACATATATACATATATAAATAAATATTAATATAAATAAATAAATAAATATATAAATAAATAAATATAAATAAATATAAGTAAATATGTATATATGTATATATGTATATATGTATATGTATATATGCATATATGTATATATGTATATATGTATATGTGTATATGTATAACACAATAATATATATATATATATTATAT
>NW_013565199.1:0-3474 GCF_000499605.1 Eimeria maxima | reverse complement strand
AAGACAAAGGATAACAAGAAATATACATATATATATATATGTATATATATATATATGTATATATATACGTATAAGGTTAATAGAGAGAGAGTAACAACATAAGCAGCAGATCACCACCAGAGGCATCAGCTAGGCCTTCTGCTGCTGCAGCATCTGCTGCTGCTGCTGTTGCTGCAGTATATGCTGCTGCAGTTGCTGCATGTGCAGTTGCTGCAGCAGTGTGTGTGTCGATACGAGGTGTCTGTACACCTCAAGACTGACTGTGTTGGTCTCTTGTTGCTTCTTTGTTTCTTTATTTACATATGTAATGTAACTTTGTTGCTGAGGGTTTAGGGTGTAATTTCTAGGGTTTAGGGTTTAGGGTTTGGGGTTTAGGGGGGTTAAGGATTGGCGAGTGTCTTTATGTATTGAATCTAAGGGTTATATAAGCAGCAATAATGTGTAGATACACCTATTAGGGAGGGGCTGCATGCAGTATCCATTGTGTCTGCGAGTTGCTGCTGTTGCTGTTGCTGTTGCTGTGGCTGTTGCTGTTGCTGCTGCTCGTGCAAAAAGAGCAGCAGGATCGTGCAACAGGAGCAGCAGCAAGAATTACAGGGGTAAGACAGCAGCAAGATCTCCGCAGTTCTAGGGATGATCTAGGTGGGGTGTATTAAGAATAATAAAAGGGATTAATTAAACTAATTATTAATGAATAATAATACAAGTTTAATATAAAATAAAGGGGTAAAATGGCAGAAATGTTCGGGTGTATAGGCAGCTTTTATTTCGGTTTCCCTGATGGACTCGTTAGTGGTGTTTGTGGTCATTTTTTTGTCCATTTAAAGAAAAAAATAGATAAATAATTAAATAATAACAAATATTAATTAATTAAATAAAAATTTGCTTTTATTTTTAATAGATAGATATAAATCAAAGAAATTAACCCTCAAGTACACTGCAGCAGGAGGGAGCCGCTCGACTACGCTGCGCAGTGTTGTAGACATTGATGGGACGGCGTCGGCATAAGTGATGTAAATTGGGGTGTATAGACAGCATAAATAGCTCATTAAATAGCAAATTAAAAGGGAATGAAATAAATTAAAATATAAATATAAATAAAATAAAATAAATTAGTTAAAATTACGCATCGAAAGGACGGTTATAAAGGATGAACCGGAGCCCGCCGTAGAAACTCTACTTACGCCGACGCCGGCGGCGCGGTGCAGCAGCAGCAGCAGCAGTAGGCCGCAAAAAGGGGATGGAGGTATATATAAATTGTGTATTTTTCTGTATATTTTTGTGTATATTATATAAAAATCAATAAAAAAGAAATAAAAGGAAAAAAAATAATTATTTATTGCAATTATATCGAATTTTACCTCCCTTTACCGTCGGCGGTGGTTATATCTGCCTATACACCTGGGCATCTTGCATCGAGTCTTTTATATTTCTTTGTGTATTTTTTTCTTTTTTTTTTGTTTTTTTTATTTATTTATTTAAATATAATTATTTTAATGCTTTTTCCCTTTATTTTACCCTTTTTACGCCCCTTCATCTCCTTACGTTGCCCAATATGAGCTCCTCAAGGGAAGATTCAAAAGGCAGTGTACATACACCTGAATTATCTACACCACAAGAAGAATCTTTACGTTCTTTCTTCTTGGTTAGACATATTTATTTATTTATTTATTTATTTAATTTATTTATTTAACCTTTATTTAATTAATTTTTTTATGCTAATAATAACTCATCTATAGATATACATATATCTATTATATATAATACATATACATATACAATATATATTTACGTATAAATATACACACATATATTTTTTATTATATTTTTTCTTTTTTTTCTCCTTTTTACCTCCTTATATAAAAAATAACTCTTTTTATCCTCCCTGCAGCAGCAGCAGATGCTGCAGCATCTTATTAATAAATTATTTATATAATAATATTTATATATATGTATCTATAACATAACTCATAACCCGACACTCTCCTGCTGCTGTTGCTGCTGCTGCTGCTCTTTTGCTGCTGCTGCTGCTGCTGCTGCTGCTGCTGCTGCTGCTGCGTCTTCAGGCTCCTCCCCCAGAAAATGCAAAAGAGCAATACTGTTACTTTGGGGGTGGGGTTGTAAACGTTTTGCTTCCTGTAGGTACAGGAGCAATAATATGCGGGTTAATAACAAAGAAGCAGCTGCTGCTGCATGCAGGTCTGCTGCAGTTGCTGCTGTGTCTTGTAGGTATTGGTGTTATATGCTCAATAGTGTATGGGGTTAGTATGTTTATTGCTGCAGCAAAAGCAGCAATAGCAGCAGCAAAAGAGAGAGCAGCAGCAAGAGCAGCAGAAGAAGATAATAATATTGATGAAGAAGGACAGCAGCAGCAGCAGCAACTAGAGGAGCAACAAGAACTGCAGCAACAAGATCTGCTGCTGCAGCAAGAGCAGCAAGACATGCAGCAACCTGATCATCAGCTAACCCAAGACCTACAGCTGCAGATACAGCAGCAGCAGCAAATAGACGAGGTGCAGCAGCAACAGCAACAGCAGCAGCAGGATCAGGATCAGCAGCAGCAGCAAGAGCAGCAGGAGCAGCAGGAGCAGCAGGAATCAGAGGAATCCTTAGATAGACACATAACAAGAGACGCCCTCCCCTATGCAGCAATAGCAGCAAAACTGCAGCAGCAGCAGCAGCAGCGAGCAGACCTGTGCATACACCCCTCGCAAGATTTTGTACAACCATCTATAGCTAAAGAATTAACTAGATTAGCTAGCTAGCTAGCTAGACTAGATTGCTAGCTAGCTAGCTAGCTAGCTAGCTAGCCAGGTGACCCTCTAGATAGCTGAGTCTCTAGCTAGCTAGCTAGCTACCTAGATAGGCAGACAGATAGATAGGTAGTAGTAGCTAGCTAGCTAGCTAGACATCTAGTTAGCTAGCTAGCTAGCTAGCTAGCTATACCTATAGGCGTTATATTGTATTTTTCCCCTCCCCCCCCCTTACCGGTAGTCTCCTCCCTTTTTCTTTGTTAGGCCAAAGTGCAACTTTTATCTAGGGTTTAGGGTTTAGGGTTTAGCGATTAGGGTTTAGGGTTTGTCTGTGGGGTTTCTGCAGTTGTAGGGATTATCTGCCCAAGACTTAGTTAGAGGAACCTTTGGCTGAGGGGCGCCGGACCTAGCTAGCTAGCTAGCTAGCTAGCTAGCTAGCTGGCTAACAAAACAATAGCTAGCTAGCTAGCTAGCTAGCCAATTAACTAGCTAAAAGGCTAGATAGCTAGCTAAACAGCTAGCTAGACTACACTAGCTAGCTAGCCAAATAGCTAGCTAGCTAGACTGGCTAGCTAGCTAGCTAGCTAGCTAGCTAATTTGTATGGATATTCAAGGCATACAGCAGTTGTCTTTCTTTGTTGTTGTTATATTAAGTAAATATAATAATAAATAATAAGAGAGATAAAAGGAAAAAAAAGGGAAAAATAATATATATATATAT
>NW_013565197.1:0-4720 GCF_000499605.1 Eimeria maxima | reverse complement strand
AAAATGTTACACTACAGTGGTTGCAAATTCAATGACTCGTTTCGTGCCCATTGTTTCCTGAACTTGCTGCTGCACGCTACGGAGACGCGTCGACGCTACACACTGCTGCAGCACTTTCAATGCATGCTGTCTGACATCTGAAAATGTGAGAATGGACACATGCTGGAGCACATTACGTGCATGGCGCCTGACATAAAATAGACTGCTACCATCAAGTGGCGCCTACTCGTTACAAAGCCAGCACTACCTCCCGCATCCATTATTTCTGCCGCCTTCTATTGTACACTGCGGAGACTCATCCACTTCAGCCAGTGCTGTGGCACTGTGCAAGCATCGCCACTGACATCAGAAAATGGGCACGTACACCCCGGCAACGACATGGAACAACGGCTCGGATATATGAAAAGCCGAGCCACTGGTTCCAGGACAGCCACATGCAGTAGCTGCTAGCAGGATTAACCAAGAACGGGTTAGCCATTATTTACGGATTAAACTTGCTCCATCCATTATTAGTCAACTGCCTGCTCATAATTGCGCCCAAGACAGGAGTGACTTCTGCATTCAACAAAACTCTTATCTTGCTAGCAGTTTAATTCTGCCTTGTGATGTATCTCATTACGCAAGACCTTCCACTGTTGACATCAGGAATTCCCGCTTGGTGCATTTCCCCATCTGCATACTGGAATACAGGAACGTCAGTTACCAGGACTCTTGAGAGGGATAAGGGAGCGACGATGGTGCACTGCTCCTGTGTAGACACCGAGCCCAGAGAAAACCAGCTGAAGGTTTCGGGACAAATAGACTGGCATGCTTCACATTGAATACCCCATATCAAGAAGGAACCATGTTACCAATGTAGGTGGTTTTGCCAGCAACAGATAAAGATATGGTTTGCTCTTCGCAGACGGTTCAACATATGCAACTAGTATAAAAGCCTAATCGTCCAAATTATGTGAAAAGAACACCGCATATGCCTTCACACGCAGCATGTCAGGGACTTGCAGAATTACCGCTCCCCCTTGAAAATCAACTGCCTGCTACCCCTTCCTTGTGCCAAACATTGCTTTGAAACTATACCACTGATTTTGTGTGGTGAACAACATGTAGGGAGAAATTCACTGCGGTGGCAAGCGCTTGCCCTTTGTCGCTAGACACACCCTCTTCACAGTACCAATCCTAAGCACCTTGGGGCGCCTATGTCCGCATCAAAGTTAACCTACGCCCTCACAGCTCAAAGCCACGAAGAAAACCAAGATTGCGAACCCCTTCTAAATAATACGTATGCAGCGAAAATAGTTGCAAAAGGTGCTTAAGGCCTTAGTTGTTCCAAGTTTAGTTACTGAAGACCACACACGCTAGAAACCTACAGGCTGTACGTCCAGCCAGCCATGGTGGCCGAAGCAGATTGCTGCATGACTTCGAACCTGGAGGGAATAACCGGGGGTATACCAGACCCATTTTGCAGCTTCAGCTGGCAGCATTGGAGGTAATGGTCGCATGTGCTACGAAGGGTTATCAATAGATGTAAGCGTACAACTGGATGTCCACTTCATGAGCTGCCTACAAGGCCAATATAGGTCAATATAGAATAGTTAGATTGCACTGTACGCAACTTTGCAATCACATTCCGTGAACTGCAGTGCTCTACATAGTTCGGCTGTAAACTGTTCCTCAATCTGTAGAATTCTTTTGCAAATGGAGAATCCGCTCATCAACCTTAACCTACCGCCCTGGGCCTGCACACGCTGCGTTAGTAGACTCTGGCACAATGCTATTCCCGACCGTACACCCGCTTAGAACTCTCACTGTGATTGTCCGAAACTGCCACATGCATCATGCTTTCAAGAACGTACTGTGGGTCCAACACCGCATATTTTCCCATCCCGAGGGCTACGAAGACGCGTCCAGTCTAGAAAGTGCACTAGTTTTAGCATACAGATGTATTGGCCGGGCGGCAATATCGTGTATAGCATATATGCTTGTCAGCCAGTGTATGCGGGCGCTCACCAACTGTTCAAGCATGAAAAGACTTTTCGTCTCCCTTTGGCGACAGCTTGAGAATACAAATATGTATGCACATAGATTTATATTTATGCATATGGGACGTTGCAGATAAGTTTAATTGAGAATAATAAAATTAAATATATGTGCAACGTCCCATATACATAAATATAAATCTGTTAAGACTCTTTCTCACATGTTCGGCCGTCTACGAAAAGAAATCGCCATACATACAGTAGGATTCTTCCGCGAAAGAGAAAAATGCAATCATCGGTCCTCAAGGCTCTAATAAACTTCGGGTTTGGTGCCGGATGTGAGGCTGGCACATTCCACGGATTCGCACAAAACATTCACATAATTGCCACTCGCAGGCAATTACCCTCGGGTTTGTTGAGCGCACGATCTAGTGCAATTCGATGGATAATAACAATGCCTTGGGTTAGTTCCACGGCTGGTGCATATCGCCCTCTTTGCATGTTCACACTCCTAAAGCGATCCCCGCTGGTGTAGCGCTGTTACAGTTAGCAAACAGCCATACCAAAAGCACCTATCGTTCTCAGCAAACACATGGTTCTGGAAAATTAACTGAGTAAACCTGAAACACTGAGCAAAAGCAGCTGACCAATGTTGGGCCTTCACTTGCATCGTTTTGAAGTCTTGAGCGATTGACCTGTTGGTTTTTAGGCGCACTTTCTGAGAGTTACAGACACAGCGCGTACGCTGATGGTCATGTCTATCTGTCCAGAGATGCCCTGTTTCCCGTCAACAATCGCTACAGTCTACCCACCAACTGAAATTCAAAATAGCATATCAGTTGATCTTTGTTATACTGCCAACGTGATGTTAGCGCAGGGACGAAATCGACAGCCGGGAAACAGCACTGGAATCGTTCAACACAGCTGGGGAACATCCAAGACCGCCGTATTGGATTCGACGATAATTGACATGTGTCCGCAGAGATTTTTTAGTTTAAAGGAAGACTAAATTCTGATTGCCGAAGCGGTTTGTGTTTTCATTGAAAGCCTGTCTGGAGGGCAACCCACCATCTATGCGACAGGTTACTGGGGGAGGATGTTTGTTAGGCGCAAACAACTTTTGTTGGGCAGAGCACTGTGGAAGGGCATATTTGAAGTCAGCGTAGGCCGCGAGCGACCGTAGTGCACTGTGTAGAAACTGGTGCTACTGTGAGGGACACCTGTTACGGCAGAGCGGGAGGGTATTGGTAGCGGACGGTGAAAGTCAAAACGAATTGCATGGCAAAGCATTGCATACGAGTTGGATTTGACAGCATGTGAACATGTAGTGCATATGCAAACCAATGAGCCCGAGGTGGAACGTATGCATATCTATGGCACACGCTGATTGTACTGAATGTAGACTGAAGTGGTCAAATGCGGACGTCATAGCATAGTCGCAATTGTGGCAGCTGGCAGCAGACAGACCTATGCTCTCAACTACTCCTTAGAACCGACGAAAAGATCGCGCAGACGGGTTGTCCATCCTGTCCCCAATTCTTATAGCTTCTTCATCGACTTGACGAGCATCGAAAGAAGCCAGCCACACTCAATACAATCAATCAATTTGCGTGAATGACGAACTTCGCAATTGTGGCAGCTGGCAGCAGACAGACCTATGCTCTCAACTACTCCTTAGAACCGACGAAAAGATCGCGCAGACGGGTTGTCCATCCTGTCCCCAATTCTTATAGCTTCTTCATCGACTTGACGAGCATCGAAAGAAGCCAGCCACACTCAATACAATCAATCAATTTGCGTGAATGACGAACTTCCTGAAAGGATCGCCCGTGATTTCAATCGCATAGCTGTTTCCTTCCCACTCCACAACCCAACGCCGCTCTTAAAACGAAACCTTATTCAAAGTATGATAGTTAGCGAAACTCTGTACAACGGAGGTGGAACAATCTGCGGGCACTGATGTGTAAAAAATGACAGACTTTCTGAAGTTGTAAGATCCAATTGGGGGTTGAGATAAAAACATACACAGATGACGCTTCCTTCTACTGACTTCCCACAACATATTTCAGGCATATGCATCTTTGCATGCCTTACTATCTGTACATTATACCAGGGGGGAAAATCCCCAAACGTTGAACCAGCAATATCCGACATATTTTCATGAAAAACGTCTAATCCATACGCGGGACACGCATACAAACAAAAGCCTGTAAAACCACTGACAATATTCGGCGAGCATCCTAGTACACGCCGAGGATGCATGCTCAGCGAAACACATCTGTGGAAGAGAATTTTGGCTGCCTGAATGGCTGCCACCTCACCAGACAAGTATTTTAGTGCAGGCCTTTGTACTGCATTCCCCAAAGGCTATGCTGGTCAATGCAATAGTATCCATGTTAGTCATGCCAATTCCCCAACTAGTCTAAATACCACACATATCCAATCCAACTGATGCAGCCGGGGGCTTGTTACCTCCAATCCCAAACATCCGGGAAACCCTTGATATTGTGTGTATTTATCCAGCCTTCATGGCACGGCATTACCTTCCAAAACGAGTGTTGGTCTGACCCAAAATACTACGGCAAGGACTCAATCAGACACGCTAAAGATAGATGCACTGAACCACGATATAGATTCGCGTATACGCATCCAGGCACGGCGGAGAAAATCAATTGCGGATGCAGAAAACTCAAGAACCAGCTGAACCGCTCTCGGAGGACATATGCGACAGTTGTATGTGCATT
>NW_013565196.1:0-4239 GCF_000499605.1 Eimeria maxima | reverse complement strand
ACACACTCCATACACACCTCCTACTGTATGCGCAACCTGCAAGGCGTATGCCCCGCATCTACACTGGTATCACTAACACAATACACCACTCGTCTACCCTCCCGTGCAGCTACACACAACCGCGTCAACACACGCAAAAGACATGTCACACCCAAACATACCCCAACACAACACAACACCTACCCATCTAATTGTATACTGCCGTTCTCCACTCTTCATCATTCAAACACATGCCCAATCCTGCCATAGCATTAAACCTTGCTACATGCTACAATCCACAACACACTGGCTCCGGCTTAGTCGGAAATTCAAACGCCAAGAAAAACGCTTCCACGAAGGTATCACGCCATACCAAACACAACGCAACACACTCCACACTCAGCTACCTTTCCCCTACAAGCACCGTAACGCCTCTCCGTCCACGAAGTAAAACCACCACACCCACGTACACACCCACACAGCTCCACTCCACACACTCCTGGCGGCAACCAACTCACCCAACCTGCCATTCGCAACCCCACAACACGCAAACCCCACTGAGACAAATCTCCACCCAGTTTTACAGCTCCTCCGCCGCGCACTCACAATTCCAATACATTCCCTCTAAAGCAGTTCCTTATACGCAACAGTCCGCCCCTCCACTAGACAAGGCTCAGCAACACAACAGAATAACCCCACACAAGAATCCGCAGCTCCACTAGACAAGGCTCAGCAACACAACAGAATACCCCACCTTCCCAAACATTCTGTACACTGCAGCAAACTGTCAGCCTTCCAACACATAGATGTGAAACGAACACGCCGCCAAGAAAAGGCGTTTGCTTCGGCAATGGGCAGCTTCATCTACACGCTTCCCGTACACACCACATACTATCCGCGCAGGCTGTACCCCGCAACGCACCCTACCTTCCGCTGATGAAACTAATACACCTTTCCTCTAACCTCGCTTCAAACTAACCTCAACCCGAATTTCACATAAACACACACCCAACCATAAACCACTTCCTCTCCATCTAGTCGTCTAATCAACGTTTGTATCTCCCCTCACACAAAAACGTCCATGCTCGCATCACGCTGGCTAAGCCTGCTAGGTCGCGAAAGTCCAAAATGTCAGCAGATACCATACACCCGCATATGTCACTAGTGGTAAATATCCACCTTGCTGCATATAAATCACTCTCCTTGCTAATCACCAACACACTATCGCCGTCTTCAGGGGAACTTCGAACACCACGAAACAAACTTGGCGTTCTTGTCATGCCATCCCCAATGCAAAGCAATACACTCACCGTTCAACGGCCTATCCGCTGAACGCATCTCAACTGCTCCCCGTCCGTCACACAAAATCCCCACACCCACGTACAACCCCACGCGCCCTCACTACACACACTCCGAATATCAACCAACACAGCAAAGCTGCCATTAGCCACTCCACAACATGCGCTCCCACTTCCACACATCTCCACACAATTTTCCAGCTGTTCTTCAGCGAGCTCACAATCCCACTACAACCTTTCTGATGCGCTTGCGCCTGTAAAACCACCCGAACCCACAACAAAAAAGCGGCTCAAAAACACAACACAAGCACCAACTTGCCTAGCATCCCACACCCTCCGACACACCACCTTCCAACACCTAGCTGTGCAGCAGAGAATCACCCGGCATCCAGCATGCATGGCGCAGACGTGCATGCTTATCCACCCACACGGCAAGCACAACAACTAGGAAAAGCGCTAGTTGCAGCTCGTAAGCCCCGTACCTGCCTTCCCCTCACCAAGGCAATATAGCCACCCACAAATCTATTTGCCAACTAACTTCAACCCCGTCGACACATGCACTGAACGTACGAAAACATAGACGCCCACTAAACAAATAACTGGCATTCAACAAGACGACATAAAAACGCTAACTTGCCAAGCACTCTGCACAGTGATACACAACTCCATCCAACACGTAGCTGAGCAACAAACATTCTACCAGCAACCAGCATCTACTGCGAACATGCACGCCCACACGAAATCATACACCATAGAAAACGCATACTCTCTGGGTGAGTTGCATCTCGCTAGACCCAAGGGTACACGCCCATTATCACATCCTAATGCTGCACACCTCTAACCACACTCGCAAATAACCGTAAGAAGCGCAAGCTATGCACAAACCATGCCACACAACATGATACCCTAATAAACCCCACCTCCCAACCATCTAATCTTATAGAGCGGTTCACCGCCTCCCCACACACAAACACACCCATGCCCGCCACGTTGCCAAAACCAGCTACACCTTAAAAAGCAGTGCCGCATGACCTCTACACACACAGACATCCACACAGTGACACATCTCCAAAGGTTCCTTCTCCATGCAGAAAAAAACTGTTTCCTCCTTAGTGAGAACCTCGAATACGCACTAACACAATCCACCTCCTGTGTCATCCCATAACCAGTACAACACCCAGCACAGGCCTCATTCCACTGCCTCGCCGCTACGGGCGCTGCACTTACTCCATCGCAACAATTACAATTTTAGCACAAACAAGCAAGCATCTGCTGTGCAGAAACTTGTGATATTAACCAACACACCCATGTTTCCCTTCGTGGCCCGACACCACGCTACCCGCACTCCCACATACGGGCACCCATTGTAACCTGTCCCCGCTCGCAGGCTGACAACTGAATTGCACTGCTCCTAACGCACTCCCTTCCACAACGAAACCCACACCCGCAACAATTAGCATTCAGAAACACGACACAAAACTCTAAGCTGCCTACCACTCCGCATAGTAATGCACAACTCCATCAAACACACAGTTCGAGAACCGACGTTCCACCAACAACCAGCACCTACTCCAGCCAAGAACACACATACTCAATCATACACCATATAAAACACCTACTAGCTGGGCGATATGCAACGGGATAGTCCACCGGGTAAACTGTCACTATTATGCCAATACTGCAAGTACCCTCAGCGAGGGGAGGAATTTCACAAAACACGACACACCACAAGACACCCTAAGAAAGCACACCTCCCAACAATCTAATCGTATAGTGTTGCATTCCACCTCCGCGCACACAAACCCCACAATGCCCGCCACGTTGCCAACCCCGGCACCACCTTATAAAAGTGAAATGTGTCAAATACTAGACTCCCACCCATGTCGACACAATGTCCAATTGCCATACTCTACACAGACGGACACAAACACAGTGTCGCATGTCCATAGTCCGTCTGCACAGCATAACACACTGTTTCCTCCTTAGTGAGAACCTCAAACACGCC
The DNA here is from genome assembly GCF_000499605.1 of Eimeria maxima. NCBI lineage: Eukaryota > Apicomplexa > Conoidasida > Eucoccidiorida > Eimeriidae > Eimeria > Eimeria maxima. The sequence continues at coordinate 957 of NW_013565196.1, read as the reverse complement.
CTAGCACAATCCGTCTTCTGTGTCATCCAATAACCAACACAGCACAACAGAGACCTCATTCCACTACCTTGGAGCGACGGGCGCTGCACCTACTCTATAGCCCAAAGTACAGATACCGACGACAACAGACAAACAAACATCTCCTGTGCAGAACCTCGTGACACCAACTAACACATTGACGCTCCCCTTCAGCAAGCAACACCACGCTAACCCCAACCCTATATACCCCGCTTTAACCAGCAAACGCTCGCTGACGCACAACTGAACTATACTGATCCTAACGCACTCCCAATATAACGAAACACACGCTCGCGAAAACTAGCACTCAACAACATGGCACCAAACGCCAGCTTGCCAACCATTCCACATACGCCTACCATTCCGCATACGGCGACACAACTACCTTCAGCATGTACCTTGGCAACAGACACATCAGGGACAACAACTAGCATCTACTGCGAACACGCAAATTCGCATCCACCTACGAACTATGTGAAACACATTCTCGCTGGGCAATTGGCAACGCGTTAGCCACAAATGTACCTTCCCATCACCGCCAAAACACCACCGAAATGCTGCAAACGCCTACCGGCACTCGCAAGGAACCTCAAAACCCGGAGCGGATGCACAAAGCATGCCACACCAAAACATCCCCTAGCAAAAGACACCTCCCAACCATCTAATTATATAGTCTCATTCGCCACCTCCCGCACACAAATACACCCATACACGTCATGTCGCCAATTCCAACACCACCATAAAAGAGTGCAAACGTATCAAATACTAAACTCCCACCCATAACAAAACCCAATATCCAAATGCCATACTCAACACACACAGACACAAACACACTGTCACAGTGCCATTGCATTCCTTGTGCATCGCTAAACACACTGTTTCCTCCTTAGCGAGACACGCAAACACACCCTAGAGCAATTTGCCTCCTGTGTCATCCCA
>NW_013565195.1:0-4032 GCF_000499605.1 Eimeria maxima | reverse complement strand
ACTTTTAGCCAGTGAGGTGTTGGGGTTGTTTACAAGTGCACACTTCACCTCAATGCCATTGGTTAAACGTGCATTCAGTGCATTCCTTCCTGGCATTTGATCTGCAATACTGATTCGCTCTGCAGGAAGTACGTCTGATTGTTTGAGCTGTTGGGCCAACACGTGGCTGCTACATCGTGGCTGTTGCGTAGATTTGCCCTACAAACGGCCGAGCACAGGCGGCTCCATAAGAAACCCTTATTCCTCTCTCCAGTACGCGCACTGTCTTTTTGTGCTTGTTGCAGATGCCCGGAGCATGCCACAGTGTGAACACCAATGAGCCGAAGTAGTCCGAATCTGTTGGTAGCTTTGTCTTGGTTCATGCAGTTCTTTTGTCTGTATTCCAAGCACAACCTGTCTCTTCGATGGTTGCGAGTACGGAACGAACGTTAACGAAGTGGGTTGGCCTCACATACCACATTGGAGGAAGAACAAGGGTATACATATGAATATTTGCATGGGTAGCTGAGCAGAGTGGACGATGTACAAAGGGCATATCTATTTGTTGCATGGAGCAGTATATTTTCACGATGATTCTCCTTTCACTTGCGCTTCATTCATGGAACAGCTGATAGCTGCCTTCATTACTTTTAGCCGGTGAGGTGTTTGGGTTGTTGTCTACACATCTTCTAGTGCTTCGTAATCGTGGTACATATCTCCCGACTGACTGGAAGTCTCAGCCAAACGGTATGGCAGCCTTTTTACCAACTTGGTTCTATCCCACCCATTAGCCCTGCCCATGCACTCTAGTACTGGATACATGCCCAGTCTGCATGTTGTTAGCTTCGTGTTGGGAAGCCTTACATCATGCGGTTCAGTCCTTGATGTTTTGTCTGCCCTAGATGGCTGTGCACAGTGCCATGCGGACCAGGGATATGCATTTCGTAGTTTGCTGTGTTTAACCATGCTTTGTTTGGCATCGCGGTTTGCAAGCATACCAGAAACATTTGGCTACAGGAAGTCCGTTTTCTGAAAGGTGCATTGGTTCTTGTTGACATTCGCATGTGTGCATATCTGTTCGCTTGCGCAGTCTTGGTGATCAACCCAGTAGTAATTGGGTTAAGTTAGAGGCAGGTGCGTTCGGCAGGGTGGCTGTGCCATATACTCTTTGTAGCGAGTTGGTATCCTCCAGTATGACAGTTGCATTTCCCTCTTCCTGGCATTCGGCTAAGCTCAGCAGTACCTTACATATGACAGTGACTACGACGATGGTTCCACGCTCGGATGCTCACTTGGTGTAGGCAGCAAACGACAGTCGCACATGCGCTGAGTGCTATGGCATCGGTAAAGTATGCTTCGAAATCCTGGAAAATTGAAAGGGTATGAAGTTACCCGCGACAGTGAGATGTTTGGGATTTTGATTTAAGGCTCGATTTAAGCTGTTTTTAAGGTACTGCCTGTATCCACAGGAGGTGTGTCATCTTGAGGCTTGTTGTTCTTTTCAGGATTGCGGAGTTTGCTGCGTATATTGTAATGAGCGCGGCGGGTGTTGCTTTGTGTGAATTCATTCCGGTTAGCTTGTTGTTCGCTGCCACATGGGTGCAATGTGGTGCAGGAAGTGAGTGTCAACCAAGCAGTAGCATGTGGGCATACTCGTGTATGGGTTCCTTCAGCACTCAGTCGGGACCAGCGGGTGTGCACATAGGGTGTCATTCGGGTTTGGTACTCAAGATGTACTGCCCTTTCAACTCGATGTTCGTATGCAGATTTAACACGTCTGCGTCTCAGTTGGTGGGTCATATCATATGTACGTGCTAGTTCAGAAGATCTTACTCGACTTGGGGTTCGCGTAGTTTGTTTTAGATATTCAGGGACAGCGGGATTCCTGTATTCTAAAACGCGACTCCACGGGGGAGCAGCTAGTGCGTTGGATGGTTAGACATGCCTATATTATTTCATTAGTTGGAGGCGTATGGCGTTCTATAAACCGGGCAAAGTTAGCCGTGCTCTCTTAAGAGAAGAGCGGTACATGTTTAACCTCTCCCAGATAATGAAGAAATGGGGGCTCTTAACAGTTTGGAGCTGAGGACTTGCTCTTTGGCTGCAAGCTGGAATAAAAGGTCAGCATATTCTTATCGGTGATTTCAGCGTTTCGATGCGTGGTATCGCAATTGTGCGGCTTTCAATGGGACATGGAGCAACAAACCCGGTTTTTCGTTAGGTAGATGAGTGTGATGCGGAGGGACCTTTTTGGGCGCATCACTTGAACGTGCAGCTAGTATGCAGCAATGCTTGTTAGCAGTCACTCAGTGACTATTTCCTACTCTTCGCAGGGATATCCGCTTAGCGCGAACTTTGGATCTAGCCAAGCGTACACACTCGAAACACGCGAACGCAAACAATGTACAGTAGGCTTGCAACAACTTCTTTGGATGAGAGGCGTTGTCGATTGTGTCCATACTGTGACGAACACCTTTATAGCATCCACCGTCTAGTTCCCTCAGATGAATGGAGTATCATCTGCGTTGGTATTGTACCCTCAATCTGCCATACGAATGTACAGACCTGCCGTTTGGAGCTTTCTTCTCCGGAGGCGGCTGATGGTCTTGATGAAGGGACCACCTGGTGTGCAGTTGCCAACGTCATTTCTAGAGTATACGGGAACTACTGGCAATTGCAATCCTTGACCACCTGATTTGCCTCGTGGAGAGTTGTATGGTCTCACCGCCTGAGCCAAACAAGCAAACGCTAACGTAGGTTGTTGATATTATTTTTGTACACTTTTCGGTAGTTCGACGTAAGCTTTCGATATTCGCAGGGGCCTGTTGTGGCATCTGAAATACTGAATGCCGCTTTGGTATGCAGCCGATGTTCCCCATGACTCACTTTGCTAATCAAACGGCAGGTCTAAAACCGGCGTTTTGAGAATTTGGCAGGGTCTAAAGTCGCCGATGATGCGCCCATCGGGGGCATTGATGTTGTAGTGTTCCTGTGGTGATTAATTGGTTATTGCGGTGCAGGACCTGTCTCGTTTTGGTTCCTAGCAAGATGATGAGGACACATGATTGTGCTTTGCTGTAGACGGTAACTTAATGACTCCCTGCTGCGGTACTCCGGGGCTCTTCGAACCTTTCTCGCCGCTGCCATCGTACCCAAATATATAAGGAGTGCGCTGGCTGTTGATATTTTCTATAGAGGTTGACACATTCTCAAAAGGCGAGGAATCTACCGCCGCATTTCACTATTTCGAAATGTCGTAAGTCCTGGTGACGTTCATGCAAATGCGAGTAACACATGAGTTTGTTCTATACTGCTTTCTTATTCAGGAAGTATGATATTTCGCACGGTGAAATCAGCACCGCTTTGATGGGCTTTCCACGCATTACCGTATGGTGGTTTTCGTGGGGCTTCGCAGCATTGCATCTACTGGTAGCATATCGTTTCGCCTTATACGCCGCTTGTCTATGCCTGTAGGTATTTCTAGTGCCTCCTCTTTTGCAGCATTGGCGGCATTGGTTATACAGGGAGTACGCTAGCAGCAGGTGTAAGGACGGCTATTGGGGGTGTCTGGAATTCACTGTGAAGCGAACGGTGGGAGGCTTCCACAGTTTCTGTCTTTTAACATCTTGACGCCGCGCATTTTGGAATGGTGGTGTGGTATTGGGAGCAGGAAGTACGCAAATTTGTCTGTGTTTCTGGTCTCGGATTTGCTTTTTGTTGCTTTGGAATTTGCATTGGGTGGTCCGATTGGATTGAGGTCGATCCAGGGAGGCGCTGATGCTCGGTGGTTTTTTGTGCCCGTTTCTATTGCAAGCGCGTTTGATTTTGCAGCATTGGCGGCATTGGTTATACAGGGAGTACGCTAGCAGCAGGTGTAAGGACGGCTATTGGGGGTGTCTGGAATTCACTGTGAAGCGAACGGTGGGAGGCTTCCACAGTTTCTGTCTTTTAACATCTTGACGCCGCGCATTTTGGAATGGTGGTGTGGTATTGGGAGCAGGAAGTACGCAAATTTGTCTGTGTTTCTGGTCTCGGATTTGCTTTTTGTTGCTT
>NW_013565194.1:0-3147 GCF_000499605.1 Eimeria maxima | reverse complement strand
GCCAACCCTAAGGCCTAATTGACAAAGAAACAGACTCAACTCTTGCTGGGGAGTTAAGCGTTCCGACCACTGCGAAACTGCAGACCCATCATATGGGGAGAGCTGCTCTTCGCGTATTACTACAGTGTTTAGTGTCATTCAAATCCCTCGTAATCACTTCCGTTCAACTCATGGAGTCACGAGGTGTGAAGATGGATACTGTAGCTGGACGAGGCAAAACATGTATGGGTGCCATGGAATCGGCCTTGCATTCTTAAGGTATCCAAAGCCCTCGTCACTCCTACGATGAACTGTTCTGACGGAATGCTTATATTCGAATGCCGTGGGATTTGCCTTGCATTCTCAAGGTCAACAAATCCCTCGTCAATTCTACGAGATAGGCGTTGCACTCTAAAGGTCACCTATAGTCCTGTCAATCTCAGGCATTCAAACGTCATCCGTACGAGTAAGCATTCCCGTACACTTAATTAACCACTTAACTGCATGTCCCGTACAGTGTGCTTGCTGGGTAGGCTCCCAAGAGCGTGCATGCTTGTGCACCGACGCTGGTACAGCGTGCAGCCTTTAGCGTGCAGGTTCTGAGTATACTGGCACAAGCAAGTATACGTTGCCTCTAAAACGTCTTATTAAGCTTTTCCTTAATTACTTTTTTTTGAATTATTAATTTAAAAAATAGGGGGAGACATAAAAAATACCAACTTTTTACGACTCCTAAGTAGACGGGACACAGCGGGGAAAGTGGTTTGTACGGCGTCCTACTACAGCAGGAGCAGATCACAGATCTTAGGGAAAACTTGATTATTCTAGTATTTATATTATTTAAAGTTAAGGAGAGAATGAACTTTTATTGATCTGTGAAAGAACTTTTATTGATCTGAAGGTAAGAATGCATGAGAGAAGACGGAAAGGATCAAGCAGTACAGAGGATAATGCGAGGCGATAGCGGGCAACGAGACCGGCGTTGCCATGGGGGCCAAAAGTCACGAGAAATTGCTATTTTTTAATTTTGCCTAATTTAATTATTGGCTAATTGAATTAAAGAATTAATTGCAATTATTTGAATTCGTGAAACTCCAAGAAAACAGCAAGCTCAAGAGAGGCCAGGAGGCCGGTTGTTGTTCTGTCGGTTTGTGTGTACAATTAGACCATCGAAGAAACGGTGTTGTTGATGCAACTTTATTAAGAAATGTGGCGGGAAAAAGAGTTCATTAAAGGATTCATTTTTAACAAAACACTTTTCATTAAAAATCGACAAAAAAAGAACAATGAGAAGCCGTCTACAAGCAGAAACCGCCAAACAACCGCCAGAAAGATCCTCTTGATCTGCCGGTACGCTAAAACTTTCATCTAGGTTTCTTCAGCCGTTACTGTTTATCTTGTTTCTTCTTTATTTTACCCGTGGCACTTAATGAACTATTTCTTCTTAAGTTTTTTTCTTATATTATTATTATTAGAGGGAAATTTCCTTCATTTCCTCTGGGCTTTTTTTCCGAACCATCATCATGCGTCGTTTCTGTTTCGCCGTACTTGCAGGCACGGCTGCCGCCGTGCCTGCACTCTTCACGGAGGCACAAGCCGGCGGCCAGACGCCATTTTGTGAGTATTGTTGACTTATATTCTTCTTTATAAGATATTCTAAGGCTGGGAGAAGATGGGGACAAGTATACATTCTTTGTGTTTCTTCCCGCTTGTCCGCAGCGGCTGTCGACTGCTCGGAGCAGATGAACAAGGCAAGAGAACCTATGGGATTTCCTAAGTTCACTACACTCAGTTCATCGGAATCTTCTTCTCTTAATACTGAATCCAATACTACTAAGCTTTGTGCGAGTATAAGAGCGGTAAGGTTCGCTTTGTAACAACCCCCACCACAGCACAGCCATACACACAGAGCAGCATATGTATTTTCTTCCTCTATCCTTCTCCAATGTGCTCTAATATGCCCTTTTCTGAGGGCTCTTACTTTTTCTTTGTTTGCCGTGCTTTTAATGGCTTGTTCTTAAGCTTCTTTGTTGTTTCCTCCTGCTGCTCCTTCGCTCCAGCTATAGGCAGACAGTAGCAGCAGCAGCTGCTCCTGCTATTCTTTATCATTTTGAATTGTTATCTTTTTTTCTATTTGTTTGGATTGTTGCAGGGTACAGATCCTGGTGTATGGCTAGCAGACACTACAGTTAATTTGTCTATAGCAGCAGCAATTCAGGAGTCAGCCGATGGGGATTGTGCAGCAGCAACAAAGCAATGGAAGGGAGCACTAAAGACAATAGGGGATTCTTTACCACCTGCCTATACACCCGGAGAGGATATATACAAAAGTCTTGATGTTGTATCCTTAATGAATATGTATACACCTAAGGACGGAGTAGCAGTTACATGCACTGTTATACAATGCCCATACAAGAACTCGTCAACAGGAACTGGCTCTAGCGGCACCGACCAAGGCACCGGTGGCGGCACCGGTGGCGGCAGCAGTGGTGCTGAGGCTGACGACAACGACAGAGTGGAGGACTCACCCTCATTGGAGCCCGAAGTCCCCGCAGAGCCCCAAGTGCCCAGTAGGGCAGGCGGAGTACCAGCATCAGCAGCAGAAACAGCAGGAGTAGGAGGAGTACAAGCAGCAACAACAACAGAAAAACCACCAGCAGCACCAGCAGCAGCAGCTGCAGCAGAATCAGGAGCAGCAGGAGAGGGAGGAATAAGGGGAGGAGTAACAATTCGTCGATTGGCTGATGGTGCAGGACAAGAAGAACCTCTTAATGCTCTTGTTTGTGTATTCAAGCCTAAATTACTCACGAAAGGAACTGCACCTTTCCAGTAAATAATATATACTTGCTGCTGCTGCTGCTGCTGTTGCTGTTGCTGTTGTTGTTGTTGTTGTTGTTGTTGTTGTTGTTGTTGTTGCTGCTGCTTGCTGCTGCTATTGTTGCTCCTGTTGCTATTGCTGCCTGCTGCAGATGTTCCTGTTATGGTTGCTGCTGCTGGTGCTGCTGCTGTTGTTGCTGTTGCGGTTGCTGTTCTCGCTATACTGCTATTATTATTGTGGCTTGCATGCAGCAGCACAGCAGCAGCTGCTGCATTTGCTGCTGCACACAGTTATTGCCATTTTTTTTTTTCTTTTTTTTTTTTTTTTTTTTTTTTTTTTTTTTTTTTTTA
>NW_013565192.1:0-3451 GCF_000499605.1 Eimeria maxima | reverse complement strand
TGTCTCCTTATCTCCTCTGTTACGCGTCTCTTTATATATTTTAATTTATTTTTATTTATTTATTTATTTATTTAATTTATTTATTTATTTATTTATTTATTTATTTAGTTTATTTATTTATTTATAAATAATAAATAAATAGATATTTTCCTTTGTCTTTCCGTTTTTAATTTTCTCCGTTTTGTGCTTTCTTTGCTGCTGCTGCTGCTGCTGCTGCTTCTGCAGCAGCAGCAGCAGCAAGAGCAGCAGCAGCAGCAGCACCCGGTGTAGCAGCAGCTAATTTAGCAGCTAGTTAAGCAGCAAAAAGCAGCTGCAGCCGGTGCAGTGCAGCAGAAGCAACTGCAGCAGCAGCAGCAGAAGCAACTGCAGCAACTGCAACAGTAGCAGCAGCTGCAGCAGCAGAAGCTGTTGCTGCTGCTGCTTTTAGGTATATTTGCATGCAGCCCCAACTTGTTAATTTGTTTTATTTTAATTCCTCCGCCTTTTATTATTTATTTTTTGCCTTTTTATAGCTTTTTACCCTCTAGGGTTTAGGGTTTAGGGTTTAGGGTTTTAGGGTTTAGTGCTCTAGGGTCTAGGGTTTCTTAGTGAAGGTTTACGGCCTAGGGTTTAGGGTTTAGGGTTTAGTATCTAGGGTTTAGGGTTTAGTACTGAGGGTTTAGGGTTTAGTTTGTGTTGCGTCTCTCTTGTCTTCGTACTCCCCACGAGAAAAAACAGCAGCAATTCATACTTCTGCTGCTGCTGCTTTATTTGCTGCTGCTGCTGCTGCTGCTTCTGCTGCTGCTTCTGCTGCTTCTGCTGCTGCTTCTGTTTCTGCTGCAGCTGATTGCCGCTGCTTCTGCGTCTCTAATGCGCGTGTCTCCCAACAAAATAGGCAATAAATAGAGAAATAATAATATAAATAAATAAATAAATAAATTATTTAATTATTTAATTAATTAATTAAGGAAAAAATGATTAAAAAAGGGAAGGAAGGAAGGAAAAAAAAAGAGGAAGACACAGTGTGTATGCCTGAGACACGGAGGAGGAATTGTTGATTTATATAATTAATTATTTATTTTATTTATTTATTTAATTTATTTAGTTATTTATTTATATTTATTTATTTATTTATTATTTTATTACATATAATTAATAATTATTTATTTATTTATTTATTTATATTTACTAATTAATCTATCGAGACACCGAAGCATTTACCTTCCCCCTCCTTCCTCCTGTAGATGAAGGTGCCTATACACCTGAATAATTAAATATAATTATAATTAAATTAATTAATTAAATTAATGTAATTTATTTTTATTTATTTTTATTAATTTTCCCTCTTTTTTCTGATTAATTCCTCTGCTTTGTTGGCCCGTGTCTTGCTAGTCGCTGGAGTGTGCTGCTGCTGCTTCCGCTGGCGCTGCTGCTCTCCCTGCTGCTGCTGCTGCTGCTGCTGCCTCCTCCTTCCTCCTCCTCCTCTTGTTGGTGTGTACGCACATACACATAAATTTCTTCTGTATAATTGCGCTAATTATGTTCTTAATTGCTTTTATGCTTTATTATTATTAATTGGCTGAATAAAATATTCTTAACACGTGCTAAACCCTAAACCCTAAACCCTAAACCCTACATACACACCACACCCCAATGCCAATGGACTTTGGCGAGGTGTACATACGCCGCATGTTAGCGGCTGCCTCCTGTGCAACAACAGATTCCTATTTTAGGCTAAGTATACCAACATTAGATACTGTTGCTGCTGCTGCTGCTGGTTCTGCTGCACAAAATGGAGGATGTGCTGCTGCTGCTGCTGCTGCAAGACAAATCATCGACAAGGGGGGATGCACGGATGTTGCTTCTGCTGCTTCTGCTGCTGCGGAGCAAGCAGCAGCAGAAGCAGCAGAAGAAGAAAAGAAAAAGCTACAGACTGTACTAATTCAATTCATAAAAGATCCAGCAACTGAATCCATCAGCAGCAACAACGAATCCAACAGCAGCAGCAGCAGCAGCAGCAGCAGCGGCAGCGGCAACATCAGCATAAGCCTAAGCATCAGCACGAGCAACAAGAGCAACAAGAGCAACAACAACAACAACAGCAGCAACAACAACAACAACAACAGCAACAACAACAACAACAACAACAACAACAACAACAACAACAACAGCAACAACAACAACAACAGCAACGAGACTACCATAAGCACAGCTGTAAGCAGCAGCGACAGCAGCAGCAGCTTCTGTGTAGGGGAGGGAATCATAAGCAGCAGGACAGAGATAAGCTGCAGCAGCAAAGGGACCAACAAATGCAAGATTAACTGCAGCAGCAGCAACAACAACAGCAGCACCTACCCTGTGTACATTGCCTTCAATCTATCCAATAATATTGCTGAACATATGAGACAACAATTCCAGGTTAGCTAAACCCTAAACCCTAAACCCTAAACCCTAAACCCTAAACCCTAAACCCTAAACCCTAGACCAAAAACCCTAAACCCTAGACCCTTTTTCCTACACACACACACCTTCTATCATACTAGTCATAGACCTCAATAGTATAGGGATAAACAGGGGTTAGGTATAACGACTTAGGGTCTAGTAGGGTCTAGTAGGGTCTAGTAGGGCCTAGTAGGGCCTAGTAGGGCCTAGTACGGTCTAGTAGGGCCTAGTAGGGTCTAGTAGGGCCTAGTAGGGCCTAGTAGGGCCTAGTACGGTCTAGTAGGGCCTAGTAGGGCCTAGTACGGTCTAGTACGGTCTAGTAGGGCCTAGTAGGGCCTAGTAGGGCCTAGTACGGTCTAGTAGGGCCTAGTAGGGCCTAGTAGGGCCTAGTACGGTCTAGTACGGTCTAGTAGGGCCTAGTAGGGCCTAGTAGGGCCTAGTACGGTCTAGTAGGGCCTAGTACGGTCTAGTAGGATCTAGTAGGGTCTAGGGTTTAGTAGGGTCTAGTAGGGTCTAGGGGTTGGGGTCTAGTAGAATCTAGGGTCTAGTAGGGTCTAGGGTCTAGGGTCGAGAAGGGTCTAGGGTTTAGTGGGGTCTAGTAGAGTCTAGGGTCTAGGGTCTAGTAGGGTATAGGGTCTAGGTCTAGGGTCTAGTAGGCTCTAGCCTCTAGGGTCAAGTAGGCTCTAGGGTCTAGTAGGGTCTGGGGTTTAGGGTCTAGGAGGGTCAAGGGTCTAGGGTCTAGTAGGGTATAGGGTCTAGGATCTAGTAGGGTCTAGGGTCTAGGATCTATTAGGGTCTAGTGTCTAATAGGGTCTAGGGTCTGGGGTGCAGTAGGGTCAAGGATCTAGGACCTAGTAGGGTCTAGGGTAGAGGATCTAGAAGGGTCAAGGGTCTAGGGTCTAGTAGGATCTAGGGTTTAGGGTTTAGTAGGGTCTAGGACCTAGGATTTAGTAGGGTCTAGAGTCTGGGCTCTAGTAGGGTCTAGTAGGGTCTAGTAGGGTCTAGTAGGGTCTAGTAGGGTCTAGTAGGG
>NW_013565191.1:0-3568 GCF_000499605.1 Eimeria maxima | reverse complement strand
TATATATATATATATATATATATATATATGCATACATCTATATATATAAATAAATAAATAAATATAAATAAATATAAATAAATAAATATAAATAAATAAATAAATATAAATAAATAAATAAATAAATAAATAAATATCTTACCTTCTCCCTCCCATTTAACAAGAGGCCTATGTACAGGCCCTGCTGCTGCTGCTGCTGCTGCTGCTGCGTCTCCTTTTGCTGCTGTTGCCTTAGCAGCAATCTCTGCATCCGTCTGGAACCCTACAGCAGCAGCAGGGGGCCCCTCCTCTGCTGTACCCTGGGGGCCCCCACCTGGGCCCCCACCTCCTGTATGCCTGCGGCCCTCTGCAGTGCGACCCTGCAGCAGCAGCACAAGCAGCAGCAGCAGCACAAGCAGCAGCAGCAATACTCAATCAGAAGCAGTAGAAGAAGCAGCAGCAGCAGAAGAATGCAAAGAGCAGCAGCAACAGCAGCAGCAACAGCAGAAGCAACAGCTGCTGCTGCTGCTGCTGCTGCTGCTGCAAGAAAGAGACAATAAAAGTAAATAAAAGGAGACAGGGTTTAATGCATGCAGATAAAAAAGGAGGCATAATAAATAAAATAAATAAATAAATAAATAAATAAATAAATAAATAAATAAATAAATAAATAAATAAGGAGGCGACAAGAAGAGACACAAAAGGAGACAAAAAGGAGACACCTTACCCATACATTCCCTTGACGACCTCCAGTCTGCTGCTGCTGCTGCTGCTGCTGCGATTCTCTCCTAAAGGAGGAAGGTCTATCTGCAGCAGCAGGTGCTGCTGCTGCTGCTGTTGCTGCACCACCAGCAGCACCTTCCCCTGCGTCTCTCCTATCTGCTGCTGCTGCTGCTGCTGCTGCTGCTGCTGCTTCTCTCTTATCGTTTTGCCCTCTCTTATCCCCTTGAGGCCTATGAGGGCTCTGTACAGACGGATTCCTTGGCCCATCACGACCCTGCAGCAGCAGCAGCAGCAGCAGCAGCAGCAGCAGGAGAAGAAGAAGAAGAAAGACATTATAAATATATAAAAATAATAAATAAATATAATAAATAACTGCCTATACACCACAAAAAAAAAGAAGAAAAAAACTTACTGCTGCTGTCTGTGAGGTATTAGAGGAGTAACTATTACGACTATCTGCTGGTACCCTATCATGGGGGCCCCCCTGGGGGCCCCCTTGAGGGCCCCCTTGAGTAGCACCACCTCCTTGGGGGCCCCCTTGAGGGGCCCCCCCTTGACCTCCTCCTCCTCCCCCTTGGCTACTTCTTAGGGAGAAGGGGGAACGACGTGCTGCTGTGCGCTGCATGTGCTGCTGCTGCTCGGTGCGAACCATGTTGCTGTGTGGGGCCCCAGTTCGGCTGCAGCAGCAGCAGCAGCAGCAAGAGCAGCAAGAGCAGCAAATGCAGCAACAAAGGTAACAGTTATTGTGTAAGAGATAGCAGCAGCAGCAGACACACAGATAACAGACACGGGAGAGCGTAGGAAGAGGCAGCAACACAAGTAGCAGCAACAGCAGCAGCAGCAGGAAGTAGCTAGACAGCAGCAAACAAGTTTAATGTATAGACTAGCAGCAGCAGCAGCAACAGCAGCAGCAGCAGCAGCAAGTTAGCTTACCCAAGAGCGCTGCGATAACTACGACCTTCCCAGTAGGCAGTAGTAGCTACTGGTGCTGCTGCTGTTGCTGCTGTTGCTGCTGTTGCTGCTGTTGCTGCTGTTGCTGCTGTTGCTGCTGCTGCTGTTGCAGCTGTTGCTGCTGTTGCACCTGGTCACGGTACAAGAGATCCTGCTGCTGCAGCACAGCCGCGCTGCAGCAGCAGCAGCAAACCCGCTGCTGCCTTAATTCCTTAAGAGTTGAGGTAATGAATAGCTGCTGCGCTGCTGCGCGTCAGCAGCTCTGTCTGTGCAGCAGCAGCGTTATATAGTTGCTGCTGCTGCTGCCTCCGCTGTTTTTGCTGCTGCTGCTGCTGCTGTTGAAGCTGCCGCTGCCTCTGCCGCTACTGCCGCTACTGCCGCTGCTGCCGCTGCCGCTGCTGCTGCTGCTGCTGCGGGCAGTATACAGGGGCTCTGCGGGGGTCTGTGAAGGCGCAAAGAAGCAGCAGACCTAATCAAATAATAAAATAAAAACAAACAAAGCAATAAAGAACAAACAATGTCTACGAAGAGAGGCCCCCATGAGGATACACCGTAGCTGGGGGGCCCCGCTGCTGCGCTGCAGCAGACCCACGGTGCTTCCTTGACTTGCTGCTGCTGTGCTTTGGGGGTATTTAGGTAATTAATATATCATTTTTTACCTTTTTCTTCATGAAAAATACAATTATTTATTTATTTAACACTATAAACATATAAAATGTCTTTTATTTACCTCAGGAATAGCCTAATACCCCTTACTACCCACAGGCTATGACGCATGTGTTGTCTGTGTGCAGTGAGGGGAGGAAGCCCCGTGCCTACTTAGTGATGTTTTTCTTCGCTTTTCTTCTTTTTATTCTTCTTTTTAATTTAATTCTTTTATTCATTTACTCAATTACCTTCTTACTCAACAGACAGACATAGAACGGGGCCCTATGCAATAAGCGACGGCCGTGCAAGGTAAGTATATATACTATAAACTATTTATATATAAAGAAAAAAAAAAAGAAGAAAAATAAATTATTATTCTCCTTCTTTATCTAGGATTAATGCATGCAGATACTATTGGCTACTGTCTACAGTGTCTGTGTATACCCATGAGTTGTTGTCTTTCTTCCTTTTTTCCTTGTGGGGCCGTACTGCAGCAAGAGGTGCAGCAGCAAACTATCTTATAACTATTAATAGATAGACTCCTCTGCAGCAGCAGCAGCAGCAGCAGCAGCAGGAAACCATTAAGTTGCTAAGCTAAGAAGGAAGGGAAAAGAAAGAAAGAATTCCTTTGTATCTATTGTCTGCCTCAGCCTATATCTATCTGCTGCCTCTTCTTGCATGCAGATAAGTTATTGGGGCCCTAGGAGGGTTGCATGCGTTGTGTCTGGTTGTAGTGCATGCATATACATGGGGCTTGGCTACAACAAATTGTTGAGGAAATTATATCTACAATAGTGTTACTAAGATCACCAATGGGGCTTGGACATGCATGCATGTGCATGCATGTGCATGCATGTGCATGCACATGCATGCATGTCCAAGCCCCATGTTGGTGTTATCTTGCATGCACAATTACCCCTAACCCTAACTATATATATATTAGTACTACTAGTAGGCAAATAGTACGTAGGTAGTAATGAACTAACTATGCATGCATGCATGCATGCATGCATGCATGCATGCATGCATATCTGCGTGGCCCCCCTGCATAGTAACACTTATTACTATGGAGGTATAGATAGGGAGAAGAAAGGTATTAATAAATTGTCTCCTCTTCTTTGTCCCTATTAACATGTAACAAGTATAGATACAAGAAAAAGCATATTATACACTAATATACAGGGACCAATAAGTTACTCATTAATTACGCATGCAATAAGCAGCAGCATATATATATATATGTATATATATATATATATATATATAT
>NW_013565190.1:0-4116 GCF_000499605.1 Eimeria maxima | reverse complement strand
GCCTGTTTCACGATTCTATCGCGCTACTCCATCGCGGTCCGACGAACACCTTCTCATGCAGTGCCGACATTTATTGTCATTCACTCCAACCCTCATGAATTGTGACGATCCTGAACAAACACCAACCCAACTAACTCCATGAAAACAAAAAAAGCGACAGCCTGCACAAAGGATAGCGACGTTACCTAATAACCACACAGTGGGCTACAGGCAATGGCTACTGGCAGAATTAGCCTCGTCTCCGCAGCTAGCCGCGACTGACAGTCCCTCATTACGTCTGTCCGCAAAACACCTACTGCCACGCACAACGAGACTGAATTCCAGAAATGCAAAGCAACGAATCCATATAACGGCGTCCTCTCTGCTGCCGCCTGCAGCACGCTGACATTGGCGTCCGTTGCCACAACAATTCACTTACAAACTTTTAATTGCCACACTCAGACTAGTAAATGCATGTCCGATCCTCAAAGCACTATTCCACAACACATATCGAGCCGAGGCATGTTGAACCGAAAACAAGGTCCCACAAGCTCGCACGCCGCAGCCCACTGAATGCCTAGCCAGACACATTTGTAACCATGCATGCAAGCATACTGGCTGAAGCGTAACCCCATGAACCTTCTTCCCGTCTTTCACCAATACTGCCAAATGCTCGCACTGTTCCCGGCAAACGCCTGCTGCACCTAGCCTCTCACATGCATATGCACATGCATATGCATACTTCCTGTGTACATCAACGGAAAAGTATCAAAAGAGAAACCGTTGCAACGACACTAGTGTAGGGAACACAAGCAGCATAGCCGGAGGATGCTCCGAAATGCAGATCCAACTGGCGTCCCCGCATACTGTCTGAAAAGCAACCGTAGCCAACAGCGCGTCGAGCAAATGAATCTTCTTGGTTCTTTCACAAATGCTAATATGTACTCTAAACTCCCGCTGTACCTCTGCGGTCCAATTAACTGCATACGTCCTGTATAAGTCAACGCAACTGCATCAAACGATACGCCTGTGCAACTACAGTACCCTACACACGGGCACTCAGGCGGCATGACCGAATGACGCGTTAAAATGCAGCTCCCCTGCATCTCCGTCAAACCAAACACGCATATAATACCAACTCCAGCACTTTAAATCGCCTCTGGTGAATCCTGTCTTGTTAGATGACCAAGACGAAGCCAACGCGTGCGACAATCTGAAGCATGCATGACGTGATTGCAGAAAGACGGCCTGCTTCATGATTCCACTTCGCTCCTCCGTCGTGATCCGACGAACACCACGTGCAATTCCGACATTTATTGTAATTCATTCTGAGATGCACGAGCTGAAAGGAACGTCCAGTGGGTTGGTGTTTGTTGAGGTTTTTCACAATCTCAAAATAAACAAAAACCTACCAGCTGCACAGCGGATCACGGCGTTACCACACACCTACACAGTGCATTGCTGACTCCCCTATCCCTGTGCTAGTGTCGCGCAGATTTACAATATTAGGCTTGCGTGCCATGTCACCATAGCTAGCTGCTGACCGCAGGTCATCACTGCCCTTCACACCAAAACACCTACTGCAACGCACCACCAGACAGACCGTCACAAATGCAAATGCATTTAACGCCTACCACCACTTCGTCCCTGTTGTCTGATACAGCACAGGGAGATTGGCATGAGCTAGCAAAACAATTCCCTCACAACCTTTGAATTGTCACAGCCCTGAATCGTTAATGCATATGAGTATCGCAAGACACTATGCAATAACACGCATTGAAACGAGGCATACTCGAGACAAAACGAATTCCTACTAGCTCTCGCACTACAGCCCGTTGAACGTCCACTCATACACATTGCCCACCCTGCATGCTAGCATACTGGCTGAAACGTAGGCATACGCAACAGCGCGTCCAGCAAATGAAACTTCTTCCCTCCCATCACAAATGCTACAAAATGCTCTAGTTGTTTAACGCAAACGACAGCTGCATCTCTGTCTTCCAATTATGTGCATACTTCCTGTGCAAATCAACGCAGTCGCACCAAGCAGTAGAGCTTTGCAACTCCAGTACACAGCACATTCGCCCACAGGCTGCATGAGGCAGATGCTTCCAAATGCACCTCATCTGCATCTCCTTTAAAGTAAACACGTATCTAATAGAACATCCAGGAACGTCAACTGTCCCAGGCGAATTGCATCTTGCTAGATGACCAACACGAACCAAAATCGTGCATGAAAGTGCACGGTGAATCACCTATATGCAGGAAAACGGCCTGCTTCACGCTTCGCATGCCCACATTTATTGTCATTCAGGCCCACGCACAATCGAACCCAACGCCAAAAATACAACGCATTGAATCCACATAACGGTGTCCTCTCTGCTGCCGCATTCAGCACGCTGACATTGACATCAGCAGCCACAACAATTCACTTACAAACTTTTAAATGTCACTCCCAGACTAGTAAACGCACGTCCGATCGCCAAAGCACTATTCCACAACACACATCCAAATAAGGCACGTTGAACCGAAGGCAAGCTCCCACTAACTATCGCACTAAATGCTTACCCAGACACACTTGCAACCATGCAGGCCCGCATATGGTCTGCAACGTAACCATTCGCAACAGCGCGCCTAGCAAATGAACCTCTTTCCCTTCATTCACAAATGCTACGAAATGCTCGGCCTCTTTAACAAAAAAGCCGTTTGCAGTTCCCATTTCGAATTATGTGCGTACTGCCTGTTCAAAGCAACACAACCGCACCAGATGACAAGGCGTTGCACCTACGCTACCCTACAATTGGGACACGAGCTGCATAACCGAAAGATGCATTCAAGTGCACCTTCTCTGCATCTCTCTCAAACCAACAACACGTCGAATACCAATTCCAGGAACGTGAATCATCTTGCCTTCCGTTGGTTTTCTAACAAGATGCAATTCGCCAACGCCTGAGAGAACGTGCAGGATGCATCACATATTTGCAATAGGACGGCCTGCTACACGATGTCACCGCGCTACTTCGTCGACGTCTGACGAACATCTCGTGCAATGCCGACATTTATTGCCATTCCGTCCAACCATCATGAATTGTGACCAACCTGAACAAACACCAACCCAAGTAGCCACCATAAAAAGAAAAGAATCAACGTCCTGCACAAGATATCGTGCCCCTACCCAATAGCCATGGAATGTGTCACTGTCTCCCCCTGCAATAGAGTCATGGAGATTTACACAGTTGGCCTTGTCGCCACAGCTAGCAGCAGTTCACATTCCATCACTGCCATTTCCACCAATACACCAGCTGCGACACATGGTCGGGATGAGCGTCAGATATACAATGCAATTTACACCTACCACCGCTTCATCCCTGCCGTCTCCTACAACACAGTGTGCTGGGCATCAGAGGTCACAACAATTCACTCACAGCCTTTGAATTGCCACTCTGACTAACAAATCCATCTCCGCTGCCCAAGACATCATGCCACAACGCATATCGAAACAAGGCATGTTTAAGCGAAAACGACCTCCCACTAACTCTCACACTACAACCCATTGAATACCCAACCATACACATTTGCGACCATGCATGCTGGCATACTGTCTGAAGCGTAACCATACGCACCAGCACTTCGCGCGAATGAACCTGTTTCGCTTGCTTCATGTATACTACAAAATGTTCTAGTTGTTTCACGCAAACGCCGGGTGCACGCTCCCCTTCAAATGGTGTGCATACGTTCTGTTGATATCAACCCAACCGCAGCAAATGATAAAGCTTGGCACCAACACTACCCTACATGGGCACACAAACTGCATAGCCGAAGGATGCTTCCGAATGCACCGCCTCTGCATCAGCATCACATTCTACTTATCTGCCAAGTGAGGCACACACCACATCTCAACAAAGGAAAGCAAACAAAACACACATCTAATGCAAAAGCCACGAGGGTGAATTCTATATGGTGAGTTGCATCTCCCTATAAGACCAACACGAAGCAAAAGCGTGCATGAACGTGCAGGATGCATCACATATTTGCAGAAGGATGGCCTGTTTCACGATTCTATCGCGCTACTCCATCGCGGTCCGACGAACACCTTCTCATGCAGTGCCGACATTTATTGTCATTCACTCCAACCCT
>NW_013565189.1:0-41983 GCF_000499605.1 Eimeria maxima | reverse complement strand
TATATATATATATATATATATATATATATATTATACACATCCATGTATTTGCTTACCTTAAGACAATGCATGAGTGTTTCCTGCGATGCTTCCTGCAGCAGCAAATGTTTTGCTGCTCGCAGCAAAAGATGAATTTCTGATGAATTCTAAAAACAAACAAGACAAAAGAAAAACACTAAAAAACAAACGCAACTGCCCGTTTTCTCTTTCTCTTCTGCTGCTGCTGCTGTTAGTGCTGCTTCTTCTGGCACTGTTGCTACTACCACTACTACTGCGGCGGGTGCTCCTTACCGCTGGTTTCTCTTCAAGTGCTCTTCGAAGGGAGCAACAGTCAGCAACAACACGCTCGTCTACAGCTGCTACTGCTGCTGATGCAGCCGCTGCTGCTGCTGTTCTCTCTTGCTCTTCACTAGGGCGGCAACGCTGCGGTGCTGCTGCAGCTGGAGCTGATGCTGAGGAAGCGGCCTCCGTTGCTGCAGAGGCAGCAGCATCCGGACCAGCAGAAATGCTACTGCTTGCAGGCGTTTCCATTTGCTGCTGCTGCGGCTGCTCTTGTGGGCTCCGTTGCTGGACATCTTCCTGCTGCTGCAGTTCCTTTTGCTGCTGTTGCTGGTCCGACAGTTCCTGTTGCTGCTGTCGGAGCATTTCCTTTTGGTGCTGTTGCTGCAGTTGCTCTTTGTGCTGTTGCTGCAGTTCCTGTTGCTGCTGTCCCTCCTGGACTTCTTGCTGCTGCTGTGTTTCTTTTTGCAGCTTCGTTTGCTGCTGCGGTTGCTGCAGCGAAGTCGGCGCCTCGCTGTCGTCTTCGCTGTCGCTGTTGCCGCTGCTACGGTTAGTGCTGCTACTGCTGCTGGTGCTACTGTTATTGGTGCTACTGTTGCTGGTGCTACTGTTGCTGGTGCTACTGTTGCTGCCACCTGTGATGCTGTTGATCCTCATGCGTATACCGCTGCTGGATGTTTTGCTGCTGTCGTCGCTCTCCGGAGCAGCAGGACTAACGTCTTCTGTACGCTTGTGCTGCAGTTGCCCCTCCTCCTGTTCCTCTTCGTCCTCCTGCTGCACCTGCCGCTTTTCTTCTGGTAACTGCTTCTGTACCTCTGTTGGTTGGTACTGCTGCTGCTCCTGCTGCTGCTCGAGCACCTCGTGTTGCTCCACTGCATGAAGCTCCCTCTCCAGTTCCTCTTCTCGTTCTTCTTCTTCTCCTTGCTGCTGCAGCTGCTGCGGGGATTCTTGTATAGGACTGCATGCAGAAGCTAGACTTGCAGTAGCCGCTACTATAGGGCTTTCTGCCGCAGCAGTAGAAATATCACGCTGCTCTTGGACTGTGTGTATTTCGGCCTTGGTGCTGCTGTTGTTGCTCCTGCTGGTGCTCTCGCCTCTGCTGCTGTTGTTGCTGCTGCTGCGAACTGCGGATGCTGTTTGACTCATACAAGGAACTTCGCTGCTGCAGCTGCCGCTTGCTTGGGCGCCAAAGCCACTGTTGCCGTCTTTATTGTTATTGCTGCTGCTGCTGCTACGCCAGCTACTGCTACTGCTGCTGCTGCTACTGCTATCACTACTGGGGCATGCGCCCCTGGTCGGTTCCGTGCAGTTGTCGTCTCGGTCGTTCCTGCTGCTGCTGCCTTTGCTGTTGCTACTGCTGGTCCCTGCTGTCTCTTCTTCGGGCTTGGCTTCGCTGCTGGTGCTCTTGTTGCTGCTGTTGCGCGCGCCAAATTTGCTGCTGTTGTATTCGTCTCTTCTGGCCGTGCTGCTGCTATCTCCGCTCCCAGTGCTGCTACCCGGGCCAGGCCTGCTGGTGGAGCTGGTTACACAGGCACTGCTGCCGTCGCTGCTGCCAGCAGCGTGCTTTGTGCCGTCCTCATACATCGCGCTGCTGCTCTTGCTGTCTCGCTTGCTGTAGCTGTTGCTGCTGTTGTTGTTACTGCTGCTGCTGCCGCTGGTGGTGGCGCTACCCTCCTGTTTGCTTCGGAACTCTGTGTACGTCCTGCCGCTGACAGCATGCGCTGTATGGCTGGTGAACCTTTGAGTGCTGTTGTTGCTGCTGTTGCTGCTGTTGCTGCTGTTGTTGCTGCTGCTTCTTCTGCCTCTTGTGGGAGACCCTGAACGTTCCCCTGGAGACACACGACTCCGTTGTTGCTCTCTCCGGTGTTGTTGTTGTTGTTGTTGCTGCTGCTGTTGCCGCTGGTGCGGGTAGTAGGGCGCATGCATCCTTAAGCGGCCGTAGCGGTCTCCACGAGGAGAGGGGCTACGGTATCTATGGCCGGGATACTGCCTGCTGCTCCTGCTGTTGCTGTTGCTGCTGTTGCGGTAGTGACCGCCTCGCCACCTTGAGGGTGACTCCATGTTGGGCCTACCTCTTCGGTCTTCTCGGTGTCTGGTTTCGAACGGATATTTGCTGCTCCGACGCCTGCGTCTGCTGCAGCTACTGCTTCTACTGCTGCTTCTACTGCTGCTACCGCAGCGCTTCCAGTGGCCAGGGTGGGCCCGCTCACGGGGGCGGCTGCCATCCCTGCTGTTAGTACGGCTGCGCCTAAAGTGTGTCGAAGGCCTCACATGGTGGCGCCTGCTGCTGCTACTGCTTCTTCTGCTTCTGCTGCTGCTGCTGCTCTTCCTCCTACTGCTTTTGCTGTGGTCGCTTCTGCTACGGCTGCGCTGGCGCCGCCTCTGTCTGTTGCAGGTGCTGCTCGGAGACAGCTCTTTACAGGGCCTAGGCAGTCTTCCTTCCCATGGCTGCTGCCTTCCTGATAACTGCGACTTGTCCCTGCCTACTGCTGGTGCTGCTGGTGCTGTTGCTGTTGCTTGACTGGGGCGCAATCCTCCTGGAAATACTTCTTTAGAAGACTTTGACTCGTTTGACGACGAAGACAGCCTCTCACATGGAGCAGCAACTGCAGCTGCAGCAGCAGCGCCAACAGGAGCAGCAGCCTCCGGCAGCCACGGATCTTTGTCGCTGTCCTCTGCAGCAGCAGCAGCAGCAGGTGCTGCTGCTGCTGGTGCTGGAGCTGAGGGTTTCCTGGAGACAGCTGGTTTCATCGTAAGGTCAGAAGCAGGCAGTACCTTCGACCCACAGTCTGTTGCCCCAGATTTGGTTGCTGCTGCGGGAGCCGCCCTTGCTGCTGCTGTTGCCGCTGCTGCTGTTGCTGTTGCTGCTGTTGCTGCTGCAGGGGTCGCTGCTGGTGAGATGCTGCTAGATGCTGCCTTCGAGCCTCGAGCCGGTGCAGGAGCTGCTGCAGTTGTTGCTGCTATTGTTCCAGCATGTACAGGCGACGGCCGGTCTCGCTTCCTCCCGTCTGCACCAGCAGCAACTTCTGCTGTCGGTTTGCTCGGAGCTCCAGCAGCAGGTGGCTCTGCTGCTGCTGCCTTTACACTCGTTGTTGCTGCTCCTGCTGCTCTTTTCGCCATTCCTGCCTCTATCGCCAGTGCTGCTACTGGCGCTGAAGAGGAGGAGGAGGCACGAGCTGCTGCAGCACTGGCTGCTGCTGTGGCAGCCAGTTTAGTTGCTGTTGCTGCTACACCTGCTGCTGCGGTTGCTGCAGAAGCAGCTGCTGCAGGATTAGGCCTTACCTCCACCTGCTGCCGCTGCATGCTGGGCTTTTGCTGCGGACTGTTTGTTGCTGCTGCGCCGCCTGTCTTGCTAGTGCTGCTGAGCTTACTGCTGCTGCTGCTAAACTTCACCTTCTGGATGATGCTGCTGCTTGTGGTGTTGCTGTTTCCGGAAGTGCTGCTGCTGCTGTTGCGGCTGCTACCATTGCTGCTGCGGGGTCTCGGCTTTGCAGGCTCCTTCAGTGCCCCTGCCTCGTCGCTGCTGCTGCTGCTGCTACTGCTGCTGCTACTGCTGCTGCTGCTGCTGCTGCGGGGGGCTTTTGGCTTGGGCTTCGTGTCTCGCTGCAGGCCACTATTTAAGGCCGCCTTTACTCTTCTTCTCTGCTGCTGTTGCAGACGCTGTCTTAGCCGCCGCTGCAGCAACTGCTGCTGCTGCTTTTCATGCTGCTCCTCCGATTTTGGCTGCTGTTGCTGTTGATGCTGTTGCGGCTGCTGCTGCGACCGTTGCGTCGCCCCTGCAGCAGCTTCTGCGACGCTCCCGCCCTTTGGCGATGGCACTTTCGCTTGTTGTTGTTGCTGCTGCTGAACCTGTGGACTCAGTTGGCGCGCTAGAGGCTGTGGACCCTTTTGCTGCTGCTGCTGCTTCTGCTTTCGCTGAAGAACAACTGCCTGCTGCTGGCTGTTAAGGGCACCAGGAGTGGCATCCCCCAACGTAGGGCCTGGAGCAGAGGCAGACGCAGCAGTTGTCGCAGCTGTTGCAGCTGCTGGTGCACCTCGGGCTGGTCCCCTATTGGGAGAGCCTCCATTTTGCACCCGGTCTCCGGGGGGTGCTGCTGGAGATATTGCTGCTTGCTTCTGCTTGCCCCTTGGCAGCAGAGCAGGAAGTGACACCAATTCTGATTCTGCCGGTGCGGCCGCTGCTGCCGTCGCTGTTGTTGTTGCGGGTGCTTGTGGTGCTTTGGCAGAAGCTGCTGCTCCTGCCTGTAGTTCTGACTTCAATGTCGTTTTTGGAGCAGCAGCTGCAGCAGCACCAGCTGCTGCTGCTGCTGTTGCATCCTTTTGGGTCAGGTGGGCAGGCTTAGCTGCAGCAGCACCCCTGGGTGACTGTGCTGGTGGAGCTGCGCCCTCAGCAGCAACAACAGTAGGAGTTGTTTTTGTTGGAGATGCGCTGGCTGTTGTGCAGACAGGAAGCTTTGACGCCGCACGTGCCTCGCAAGAACCTGCTGCATGAGGCGTTGGCGTTGTTGCTGCTGCTTCTGATGCTGCTGCTTCTGATGCTGCTACTGCTGTTGGCGATGCTGATTCTTCTGCAGTTGCTGCGGCTCCTTGCAGGCACTCCGACGACTTTTGCTTTTGCTGCTGGGCAGCAAGGTCTTGGTGCGACTCGCTCTGCTGCTTAGGCCCTTTGGGGTTGGCTGGCTGTTCATCTGGAGGCATCTGTTGTTGTTGTTGCTGCTGCTGTTGCGGCCGTCTGCGCTTTCTTACGGGCGGAGCAGCAGCAACACCAGCAGCAGCAGCTCCATTTTCCTGTCCTGGTTTTCTCTTCTGTCTTTTCCTGATTGTAGCGGCACCACCTTCAGGAGCAATTGCTGTTGCTGCTGCAGCCGTTGCTACTGCTGTTGCTGCTGCTGTTTCTGTTGCTGTTGCTGCAGGTGCTGGTGCTGTTGCTGCAGGTGGTGGTGGTGCTAGAGGTGGTACTGGGGCTGACGTTGCTGGTGGTGTTGCTGCAGCTGCCGCTGATGCCGCAGCTGGGGCAAGTACCTCTTCTTTATTGGCAGTTGCTGCAGGCGCCGATAAAGAAATTCCTGCTGCCTTCGGTATGGAACCCGCTGGGGCATTCTTGAGCGCAGCAGCAGCACCAGCAGCCTTATCTGCTGCTGTATTGATTGATACTGCTGCTGCTGGAGGATTTGCCGTTGGAGGTTCAGGGGCGTTTTGCTGCTGCGGCTGCTGCTTCTTTACACTAGAAGGCCCTGCATTAGGTGTTAACTTGGACGGAGGCCGTGCAGCCTGCTTTTCCGTTGGCTGTTGCTGCTGTGGTTGCTGCTGCTCTTGTTGTTGCTGCTGCAGTCGCTGGTGGTGTTGCTGGTTTTGCCGCTGCTCCGCCTGTGTTTTAAGCTGCTGCTGCTGCAGTTGCTGCTGCTGCAGTTGGTGCTGCTGCTGGTTTGTTGGCAGGCGTTCTATTGCTCCTCCTGCATTTTCGGTGTCCCTAATGGCTTCTGCTGCAGCAACCTGTGCAGCAGCAGCTGCAGCAGCAGCTGCAGCTGCAGCAGCAGTTGCTTTGTCTGCTGCACCTGCTGCAGACTGCCGCCTGCTGCTAGCCTTCTTAAGCGATGAATGAGGTGTATCTGTTGAACAACTCAACAGCTTCGAGCCCCTTAAATAAAACCCCAAAGGCTGCAGCGCATCTAAGCACACACCAACTTGGACAGATTTCTGTGTTAGCTGCTGCAGCAACAGCTCCAGCAGCTGCTGCAGGTGGCTCACACTCCCCTCCGCACGCTGCAGACTGTCCTGCATACTGCAGCACACAACCCCACAATCAGTACGGTTTGCGGTTTAGGCTTCTGGTTCTAGGGTTTATTTAGTGTTAGTGTTTAGTGTTTAGGCTTTAGGGTTTAGGGTTTAGGATTTGGGTTGCTGTACAGGCTGAGCTCTGTCTTGATGCATTGGAAAGGGTCATTTGCAGAGAGAAGGCGGCAGAGAGGGGGTTCGAACCCCAATGTGCTCTGCTGATCAACTGTTTCCATGAGTTACTGCTGCTGCTGCTCCTGCGCTGCCGCTGCAGTCCTGCTGATGCAGCGCAGGTGGGCTGCTGCAGCTGCGTCGGCACCAAATGTCGCCTCTTCAGTGAGGGAATACTCGTGTTGCCGCCGTCCAGGCCTCTTTGATGCTCTCAGTTGCGATGTTACCGCTGTTGCTGCTGCCGTTGCTGCTGCTGTTGCTGCTGTTGCTTCTGCTGCTATGGTTGTGACAACTCTCAGGTGCCCAATATTTAGAGGGAGACAAGACAAGGGGAAAAGGATATATGGAAGTGGCAGACAGATATTCAAGAAGGAAACACTGTGCTCAAGGACGTGCGTTTTAGGTGCAGGCTTTTGGGCTTGGGGTTTAGGGTCCCTGTAAACAACGGTGAGGCTAAGTGAGGCGGTGGGGGGCACCGGTCCAGACAAGAGTTAGGGTTTACGGTTTGTAGCTTAGGGCTTGGGGCTTGGAGTGTGTATTTTAACATACGCAGCCCCAACTGACATTCAAAGACAAATGCATTTAGCTACTGCTGCTGCTCCTGCAGCTGCAGCTGCTGCACACTCAAGTGCCTTGATAAGACGGGGGGAACGTACAAACAAATAGCCAGCAAAAAGAGTTCGTTAAGCGTACAATGGCAAGCTAAGGCTCCCTAATCCCATGGTTTCACTCTGGGTCTAGGGTCTGGGGTTTAGATTTTAGGGTATGTGGTTTCCGGTCATGGGCGTCTCAGACAGCTGCAGCGGCAGCACGAAGAAGGAGGATGCATCTCAAACGGAAGAAGTGGTTAATATCAAATGATTAATACAAAAACAAGTTTAATTTTAGAGCCGACTTGAAACCCTACAACCAAAACCCTAAACCCTCGACACGTTCCCCGCGTGCTCGTGCTCTCGGATGCACG
Organism: Eimeria maxima; assembly: GCF_000499605.1. NCBI lineage: Eukaryota > Apicomplexa > Conoidasida > Eucoccidiorida > Eimeriidae > Eimeria > Eimeria maxima. Next base: position 34,794 of record NW_013565189.1, on the reverse strand, counting down.
GGTTGCGCGGCGGCGGTTTGCAACACGGATGCAAATCCAGTTTTCTTTGTAGTATTTTGGTGCGAAATTAATTTGAAAAAAGAACAAAATTAAATACCACTTTATTTCAAAAAACCGTTGCCACCTTGGCGCCTGATGCATAAGCAGTTGCACAGCGGTGACTCTCCGCAGGGCACACTAATGGATCGAGTTGCCGTTACGATGCTCTAAACACGCACGACGACGAGGTCTAAATACGGAAAACAAAAGACTTTGATACTGAATAGGTTTTCGTGTTTATACCACCAAGTCGACGGGGAGCACACAAAGAACTGAAAATACGTTTAGCCAGCGACGCGGTCAAGGGCGAGGGTTTACAGTTTTGTCTAGGGTTTTGAGGAGATTTAGTCCCTCACATGAAAATATAGGCCTGTTAGTATCCCCCTAAAGTCTAAACAATAGACTCTAAGCCCTCACAGAATCACTGCGTCATTCTACCCAGCAGCCGTGTGCACTGCCGACTTTAGTTGCTGGCAAACCAAACCCTAAAACATAAGCGCCAAACCCTTAACCTCGGATTTTAAAATCGTAGTTATGCAGAATCAAAAACATTGTTTAGGATTTAGAGTTTTTAAAACAAACAGTGGTTCTGCTAGGCCTTTGTTCTTTGCCAGTTGTTTTTACTTTTTGGCTTTGCTCTGGCCTTTGCTGCTGCTGTTGCTGCTGCTACCGGTGTTGTTGCTGCTTGTTTGCAGCTGTACCAACTTGGTCTGTATGAGGTCCTTAAGGGCCGTGTCGGCTGCCTCTTGTGCTGCCTCTCTGCAGAGTTCCAGCAGTTGTTCATTCTTAAACTCCGTGGCTACCTCAACGGCATGTTTTAATTGTTGAATTGCAAACAAAGGCTCTGAGCTACCTGAGAAGGAAGACGTAGTCCCAACTGGCCGCTGCTGACGCTGCTGTTGCTGCTCCTGCAGCGACACAGTAGCCAGAAATACCCTCGTTTCGCCGGCCGAAACGGGAGATGCAATCAGAGACACCAGGCCAAGGGCTTCCTGCAGGCTGTCGCTCTTCATCTTCACAACGCTCTGCTTCTGCTGCTGATTCTGCTTCTGCTGTTGCTGCTGCAGCACCCACCCCCTAATTGCGCTACATACCAATGCGTCAAACTCGGCAGCAGACAAATGCTTCCTGGCATTAGACAGTAGCTCCTTCATCTGCAGAGTCCACAACAACAAGAAAAGCCGCAAACATCCACAGAGATCTTATAGCAGCCCCTGCAGCCGCTGCTGCATCAAACCACAAGCGGCACAAAATGACACTCAGATGTTGCTGCCAATGGAGCTTCTTTTCAATGGAGCTGCAGGAACTGGAATTGCTGTTGGTGTACAACTAGATGAAGAATAATGATGATGCCATCAGCAGCAGCACGCACAGCTGCAACAGTAACGGCTCACAGCACACTAGCAGGCAGAGGGCAGACAGCACCAACAGCAACAGCAAAGATTGATTAGGCAGCAACAACAGCAGCAGATAAACAAAACACACCATCTGGATGCTAGCTGCTTTGCTGGCCAGAACATGCACAGCCTGTATGTACACCTCCAGAGGGTTTAGGCTGCAGAGCTGCAGCACGCGGGCAGCAAGCTGCTGCTGCTGCTGCAGCAGCAGCAATACGCAAAGTCGCACACGCTGCTCCTCCTGTTGAAGCAGCAATGACCAGTTGCTGCAGCAGCTCGGCACCGCCCAGCAGCACTGCTGCTGCAACACCACCAGATCCAGAAGCTCCAGCAGATCACGCTCATCAACCTGCAGCAGCAGGACCACCAGCAGCAACACGCAATGGGAAATTGGACATCAGAAGTAGCGACAGCAGCAGCAAGAGTGACAGGAAAAACAACGGGAGCGGCAATAACAGTTCTTACTTCCTCGAGAGACACGTCCCTTTCATCAGCGAGAAGCAGCAGCCTTGGTCCTCTTTCCTCTCGCCTTCGCCGATGCAGCCTCGTCTCGATTGCTGGTGCTGCTGCTGTTACTGCATCTGTGCTTTCTCCCACTGCTTCCTTGCAGCTGTTCTGCAGCCCAGCGGTCCTTCTTCCTGCTGCTGTGACTTCTGCCGACTGTGTGAGCTCCCCTGGACCCGCTGCTGCTGCTGCTGCTACTGCTGGCATCGTCTGTTGCTGCTGCTCCTGGTAGACTAGTCGTGCACCATCGCCTGCAGCGTCAGCAGCAGCAGCACCGGGTGCTGCTACATCCGGATACTTCCACTGCTGCTTCAAACCTTCTGTTGGCGCAGCCCTGCAGACACGAGTAGTACTTACTGTACGGAAGGCCTAAACCCTAAACCCTACACCGTTCCCCTACACCCTACACCTTGGACCCGCCAGACGAGTTCGTGGGTTTGACCTTACATCTTAGCTCGCCGCTTTTCATGCAGCGATGCCGAGAGGAAAGAAACAGCTTCATCCAGGAGGCCATGTAGGCGATCCCACTTTCTCGTTGCCGTTGATGCTGCTGCTGTTGCTGCCGATGAGAAGGGAGGAGGCGCTAATGCCTCGTGGAGGCAGAGCAGCACGGCAAGGAGACCCGCATTCAAATTATCACCCGCTGTTATCTGCATTTAACAGGATCAGCTGCAGCAGCAGTCCCAACTAAAATGGTGTGCATGCACTTGTTTACCTATTGGTATATCTATACAAAAATATCATATGGTTGTATACATGTTCCTTGATAAGCATACAGAAAATGCAAATATATTTTAATATATGGAAGCATTAAATAAAAGCAAACGTACACGTAGAAATATAGAGGTAATTATAGCCGGAAATATGAACATAAATACATATACAATTAAACATATAAACACAAATAGAAATGAATGGTAGAAATGCAAAAAAATGAATGAGTTTATATGTATTTCTAACATGGCTCAGCTGAAGACTTCGGAGGGCACGGTGCGACCGCAACAGAGCCCGCAGCAACTGCAGCAAATAAACACGCATGAATACAACTGATGGTGCTGGAGTAGCAGCAGCAATAACAGCAGTAGAAGAAGCAGCAACGGCACCCACTCCTGTACCAACAGCGGCAGCAGCAGTAGTGGCAGAAGCTAAAGAAATGCCGGAAGTCAAAGTACTACTGTCAACAATAGCAGCAGACGGTGAAGCAGCAGCAAACGCTGCAAAAGCTGCAGCAGGAGCAGCAGCTGAAACAACAGCATAACTGTCTTACAGCAAAGACTTGGCTTCCTTTGTCCACCCTGCGGTGCAACAGCCGGAGAAGGGGGTTTAGCTGCTGGTGGTTTAGCGCATGCATAACCAGCAGCTCGACGTCAGCAGCAGCAGCAGCCGATGAGGGCCCAGCACCTGCAGCAGCTGGGGCGGCAGTACCGGCGGGAGACAACAGCAGCTCAACAGCCTCAGGCAGACGATCCGAGTTGACAAGGGAGACAAACAAACAGCGAAAGCTACCGAATGTTTTGTAGAGGAGACTCAATTCCGACGCGGCAACTGCAGCAGCGACAGCAGTAGCAACAGCAGCAGGTGTACTGGCATGTTTCTGTGCACTCAAGGAATGTCAGTGAACCGAAACACGCAATAAAAATAATACGACCAATATAAAAAACGTTGACATTATTAAAACCAGTACATACTCAATTAAAAGGATAAAAACACGATAGAAAGGAAGAAACAAATGCCTTGTTAGCAAGTAATCAAAGCAGTAAACAAATACACAAAAATATCAAAAAGAATACGAAAACAAAACATATGGAAATAATTGGAAATGCTGAGCAGATCAAAGCCAAATAATAAAAACAACAAGGGTATAATTAGGACACAAATAAAGAAAAGGAAATAAACAAACACAGGAAAACAAAAGCATTACCTATGCCTTGCTGCTCTTGCTGCGCGAATTTGCTGTAGTCGTCATCAGAAAGACTGCAGCGAAGATAAGGCATAGAATACAGCACAGCTGCTTCTGCTGCTGGTGTTCCCTTCCTGTTACTGTTGCTGTTGCTGTTGCTGATGTTGTTGCCGATGCAGTTACTGCTTCTGTTGCTGCGGCTGCTGTTTGTACAGTGCGGAAGGGCGATAGAAGACACGCATCGGGTGATATCTACGGTGCTGTTGCTGCCGCTGCCGCTCCACTGCGGGTGTAGATAACATCGCAGGTAGTTGTCTGCTGCTGCTACAAGCCCCCGAACCCAACAGCCTCCTTCAAAGACAGCAGCACCAGCATCAGCAGAAGCCGAGCTATAGCTGATGCTGCTGCTACCGGGATGCAGCAACAGGCTCTGTACAGACCGCGATTGAGAGCCCGCAGCACCGTGCCGCAGTGTCAGCATATGCTGCTGGTGTTGACGCTCCTGCTGCTGCTGCGGCTGGCTTCGATCTCCCGATGACGGTATGCTTGAATCATGACTATGCTGCTGCTGCATTTGTAGCTCCTGCTGTTGCTGTTCCTCCATTTGCTGTTGGAGTTGCTGCTGCCGCAACTGACCCCACAGCAGCTGCAGGTCAGCGCTGACTGAAGGCCCGTTGCCCAGTGGGAGGGTAGCGAGTTGAAGTGCTGCATGCACAGGAGGCAGCAGTAGCTGCAGCTGTGTTGCTGCTGCTGCTGCAGCAACCCGTCGCTCCGAAGCAACAGCAGCAGAGACTGAAGCAGAAATGCCCCGAGGCAGGGGAGGGAGCCGCGGCCGGAAGCTGCTGCTGTGGCTGCTGTTGCTCCCGCTGGCTGCCCTGGCAGCCCTAGCAGCAGCTGCTGCAGCATTTGCTGCAGCAGCAGCAGCAGCAGCAGACTGCGGCAGCACCAACGAAGTCACAGGCCAGGCAAAGGGCAGGCCGTAAGTTCTTCTGTGGGTAATCAAAAAAGAGAGACCCCGCACATAATAATTTAGTGCAAGGAAGGAGACAATTTGTGGCCTCATCATCCCCGCCTCCAAGGCGGCAAGACAACTGCTGCTTAGCTGCTGCTGCTGCTGGGTAAGATGAGCTGCTGAGATGGGTCCTCCAGAAGACGGCGACCCAGTAGGCACTCCCGTTGTTGTTGCTGCACCAGCCGTCCCGCTGCGACGGCGGGTGATGCTGCTGGTGCTGCTGCTGCTTCCCTGTGCAGCAGCAGAACCGGCGGCTGCTGTCGCCGCTGTTGTATCCCCTGTCTGTGCAGGAGCCTGCTTTGCTGCGGTGCTCCGATGACCCGCAGCAGCTGCAGCAGCAGCGGCAGTAGCTTCTAGTGGAGGTAGCCGTGACAGCACTTGTCGAAGCAACTGTTTTTCTGCAAGCCCCCACGGCCGATGATGCTGCTGCTGCTGACGAGAGTACAGTGTCGCCCCAATAGAAGCTGGCAACCTGTGCGTGCTGCTCCGGCTACTCCACTCAATAGCACAGAACGTCGGCTGCTGCCCCTGCTGCTGCTGCTGCTGGGCTGTACAGACAATCAATGTGGCGGAGGCACGGCAGCTCTTTGTCTTCGTAACAAGCGCTGCTGTTAGCTCCTGCAGCACTTCATTTCTCGCCTCGCCAACAGCAAGACCATATTCCTTTTGCTGCTGCTGCGGCTGCTGCAGGGCTTGCACATACTGTTTATGCTGCATGCTGCTGCTGGGGGTTAGTGCAGGATCCGTTTCCTGGTGCATCTGTTGGGCCTCTGCGTGTTGTCCTTGTGGAGACGCCGCAGCGGCGATTGCTGCAGCAGCCAGGTGCTGCTGCAGCAGGTGTTGCTGCAGCAGGTGCTGCTGTAGCATGTGCTGCTCCATGTTTAGAGACAACGCTGCATGCAGCGCGGAGCGAGCAGCAGCAAACATGCCAAGGCGGCAAAGAGAGACAACTCTGACTTCAACAACCGGATAGAACCTCAAGGTGCCTATTGTCTCCGCCAGTCTCTCATCAATCTCTGCTGTTTCTGCACCTGTTGGTGCTTGTTCTCTGGCTGAAGCTGCTGCTACGGTGGGAGCAGCAGCGGCAGCAGCAACGGGGACACTTGCTTGAGGAGCCGTAGACGTTGCATGCGCAATCCTGGGCACTGCAATTTTGTGTTGTTGCTGCTGCGGCTGTTGCTGTTCTTTTTGCTGCTGCTGCTGAACCAACAGCAGGGCAGCGTTGAAATAGCTGCTGCAGAGCCTCCACGCAAGAGAAAGCTCATCGCGCCGCAGCAGCAGGTCTCGAACTTTTGCTGCAGTGCGCGGCTGCAGCAGCACCTCAATGGGGGGTGTGAAGGAACAGCGACTCCAAAGAGCAGCAAGAAACGGGAGCAGCTGCTGCAGCAGCAGCACGCGAGCGCGAACCCATCGGAAAGCCCCAAATTTTATCAGACACTGCTGCAGCAGCTGCTGCAGCAGACCCATCAACGCCCCGTACGGCAGCAGTGACAACGGCAAACACTCAGCCCCCTGTGATGTTCCTTCTGCCCCTCCTAGTACTGCTGTGTCTGCTGCAGCAGCACCAGTCTTCTCTCCCTCGTGCTTCTGCAGCATCAGAGCAGCAGTATCAGAAGCCGTTGTTGCTGCTACGTCTGTTGTTTGTGCAACGTCCGCAGCAGCAGGGAGGCCCGTTGCTCCAGCCCCTGCAGCAGAACTAGATGCAGCAGCAGCAGGTGAGGCTGTACTTCCCTCAACAGGCCCACCTTCTGTTGCTTGCACAGCGTCAGGGGCGGCAGCCTTTGCATTCGCTGAGCAAGCATCTGCTGCAGCAGGACCTGCAACCACACCTGTGGCAGCAGCAGGAGCAGCAGGATGAAGCCTCTTGAGTTGTTCTCTAAGAGTACAAGGCAATGCATTGGAATGCCGAATTGACCCTTTGCCTCGAAGCTGTCCATAAACCGCAGCAAACGAAGACCGCTGGCAGTGCAAAGCAGCAAAACTGTTGTAGGCAGTGCTGCATGACTGACGTGTTGGCCCCACGCTGCTGCTGCTGCTGCTGGAGATTCGAGATGACCTTGCCTCGGCTGCAGCAGTAGACGCAGTTTCAGTTGCGGCTGCGCTCGGGGAAGACGGTCTTGTGATTGGCTCTCCGTCTTCTGCTGCTGCCATTGCTGCCTCAGCTGCTGCTGTATCGGCTGCTGATGCCGTTGGTATATCTTCCTCCTTTAGTGGTGAAACCTGTGCTCGCTCAATGCGATTAGCCTCTTGTGGGTACGTGGCTGGAGCTGAAGAGGTAGAAGCAGCAGCTGTTGCTGCTGCTGTTGCTGCTGCTTCTGTACCTGGATGAGGTGTAGTCTGGGCAACAGCAGCAGAAGGCGAGCCGCATGCAGCCATGGGGTGTCTGCACAAAGCAAGCCGCAACAGCGACGCTACCTCTGTGCATATTTGGAGGAAGCCAGCTGCAGCTGTGCTGCTGTTTTCCCCCAACAGCTGCAGCAGCTGCAGCGCAACAGCAACAGCAGGAAGAGGATTAAATGCATGCGCAGAACGGATTCTGTTGTTGGTCTCTGCGTTAGTTGTTAGAACCCAACGGCCTCCAAAACCCCAACTAGCAGGAGGCAAATCAGCGTCGTCTCCTGTTGTTGCTTCTGCTTCTTCTGTCGTTGGTCCTCTTGTTCGTGCTGCTGCTGATGTTATTGGTGCGACGCGGCAAGAATCTTGACATGCCAGTGTTGGTGCTGCTGCTGCTGCAGGGTTCGATGCAGCAGCAGCAGCAGCAGAAGGGCGTAGTCCCAAGGCCTTCCGCGCATACACCAGAAGCAGATCGTTGTCTCTAAGCAAAGGCCACTTTAGGAGAAATTGCTGCAGCAGCTCCGTCCTAGAATTCAGAATAAGGCTCTCGAGAAGTAGCTCGGGGTGCTGGAGCAGCGGCTCCCGGTGTCTAGCCACCTGGGTTTCAACCAGCTGGAGCAGCTGCAAAGAAGCCATCAGCTGCTGCAGTTCCTGCTGCTGCTGCATCGTTAGATGAGCTGACAGCTGCTGCTGTTCCTGCAAGAGCTCGCACAAATAAAGACGACCAGCAACCTGCGGGAACCCCCCCTGCAGCGGCAGCGTCACTTCGCCCCTGCTGCTGCAGTTGTTGTTGCTGCCGCTAAGAGACAGCAGCCGCAAGGCGACTCGGGTTGCTCTGCTGCTGCTAAGAGACAGCAGCCGCCGTGTCGCTGCTCCTTGGAAACCTGGAAGCGACAGCAGCTGCTTCAGCTCCGCCTCAGCTAGCCATTCTTGCAGATAGCTAGCTACCTCGCTGCCAGGTTTGCAAGCTGGCGGCAAACAGGACAACCCCCCAGAAGGGGAGACAGGAGCGCCTGGGAGCAGCTGAAAAACAATACAAAAAGACAGAGAAGCACTTTTCCCTTCAACCTATAGCTGGCTAGCTAGCTAGCTACATGTAGCTGCCTAGCTCAGCAACCCTTTCGGCAGAAGTCGAGAGTTTTGCTGGTTAGCCCGGCTACACAGCTAGCCTGCTGCCTTGTTCGCTAGTCAGCTAGTTAGGTAGCTAGCTTGATAGACCAGCATGCCGCTACTCAAAGGGCCAGCTGCTAACTAGCTGGCTACTGGTGGCTAGCTAGCTAAGTACAGGCTGCTAGCTAGCCAGTTGCTGGTGGCAACCGAGCTAGGAAGCCAGTCAACGAGGTTGCGTTTCATACCTTCAGGAGAGCCCTAGCAGTTGCGTAGCCGTTGCAGGCAGCTAAAGTGCGCACCACCTAAACACAAAAGCCCGCAAACCCTCAATCCTAAACCCTAAACAGCTAGATACAATCCACGAAACCCTTAAGGGTGCGTCACGCAAACACAGCACTCCTAGACCCTACAACATAAACACGTACACAATGGCCCGCCACACCCGACGGTTTAGAATTATATTTAAAGCCCGAGGGTTCTAGTGGCTGATGCTGCCACGGTTGTTTGCACACTGCAAGCATTTTAAATAACGCAGTTGTTTAGAAGGCTTTGAATAAAAGAGTTTAGAGTTTACATTTTGAATGCCCTTTTCAGTTTGCATGTCGGCGTGGAGGTCCCTCCATGTTCTCCAAGTGTCTTTGCTTGCTTCCATTGCTGCACTGTAGCTCCTCCAGGTGTACAGACACCCGCGGGTCTGCAGCAGCAGCAGCAAACAAGGCCCACTATTGCAGCACCGCAGCTGCTGCTGGACCTGCGAGACAGCACGCAGCGCCACTGCGGCAGCAGCTGCTGCTGCTGATGCTGCTCGTTCTTCTGCTGAGCCCCCAAAGGCGGCATCTTCGCTGTCAGCCACGTCAACAGCATCTGCTGCTGCTGCTTCTGCTGCTGTCGCGGTACCGTGCCTTGCGGTGTGCTCCAAGGCAGCGAGGAGAGGATGCTGTTCTAAGCAGCGGCATGCAGTGCTGCTGCTGGTGTTGCTGCTGCTCCCGTTGGATGCATCCCTTTGGAATGGCTCAGATGGCTGCTGCTGCAGAGCTGCTGCTTCTTCTTGCAGTCGCGCCTGGCAAAAGGCTACAGTATTTATACATGTCTGGACAGGCCAAGCAGCAGACAGCTGCAAAGCGTTCCGAGTTGCTGCTGCTGCGCTGCTCAGTCTCATGAGACAGTCTGGGAGGGACAACTCCTCTTGGTCTCCTGCTGCTGCGCCGCACTCTTCTGCTGCTGCTGCTGCCTCTGCTGCTGCCACTGCTGCTAGTGTTGGTGCTGTGTTTGCTGCTGCTGGTTCAGGGTTTGATGCTGTTGATGGCTCCACAGCAGGAAGTCGCAAAGCAGCGTCAAGGGGCCAGGCAGCAACTGCTGCTGTCGAGGCACACGGAGAGGCTTGTTGCAGGAAAGTAGCAACTTCTTCCTGCTTCGGGTGCTGTTGTTGTTGTTGCTGTTCCGGAGATGTGTGCCGCTCCTGTTTCTGCAGCGAAAATGTTTCATCCGCCTCCTGTCCCGTCTTCAGTCCCACCACCTGCTGCTGTACCTGCTGCTGTTGCTGCTGGAGAGCCTGCTCTATTACGCAGCTAATTAGCAGCTGCTGCAGCTCAGTGTCTGGAGATAGCTGAGCATCGGCAACCTGCATGGCTTGCTGCAGATGTCCCTTTACACTCCACGCTCTGGCTGCAGCAGCAAAGCAGAGCTCGATTGCTGCTTGGCCATCATCCGACACAGCTTCCAGATGTCTCTGCAGCGACGCAAAACACAAACAGCACCAGCGAAGGAGATACAATACTCGCGGGGACCAGCACGAACAGCAGAAAGCCAGCAACACCGGCCACAGCAGCAGCAGCAGCAACAGCTCCAAAGGAGAATCACATGGCGTCATGTTTCCCGTATGCTGTTTCTGCCACAGATGCTGCTGCTGCTGTTGTTGTTATTGCTTCTGTCACTACTATTGCTGTTGCTGGTGTTGCTGTTGTGAAGTACCTTAGCAGCAAAAGGCAGATTGAGGAGTTCGTGGGGTCTCCAACCTTCTGAGCGTACACTCCAGCGATCCTCTGTTGCTGCCAGGGCTGCTGCTGCAGGTCCTACTGCTGTTGTTGTTGTTGCTTCGGCTGCTGCTGTCGCTGCTTGTATAGCCCCAGTAGCCTTTATAATCCGCCAGCATCTGTGTCGGTCTGCTAGCCAGAGACGCAAGGAGCTGCAGCAGCAGCAAAGCTGCTGTTGTGCTAGCTGGAGCAGCTGTCCTGAAGGCCACAGCTCACTGCACCTCTCAGCTATTGCAAGAGGACCAAGAATAGAAACCCTTCCGCCACACTTGCTGCTACAGCAACTGCTACCACTGCTGCTGCTGCTGCTGCAGGCCGCAGAAGCATCACGGCGTAGCGAGTAAGTCTGCTTCTCGAGAGAGCCCAAAAATAGCACCAAGTCCCTTCGAAGAGCCATGCGAGATGCAGGCATAGGTGAAGGCCACCTGTTGCTGCTGCTGCTGCTGGTGAGCAGCAGCGGGTAGAGCGGCAGGGCAGCGTGCAGCAACACTCCCACTAGGTCGGTCTGCAGCAGAGCAGCAAGTTGCTGCGCCTCCTGCTGCCCCTCAAGGGTGTACAAGACTTCTGATATTAAATCTTCTGGAGATGCAAACAGCAAACCGAACAGCTGCTGCTCCTCCTCCGCATTCTCCTCATGGTGCTGCTCCTCCTCGTCCTCCTCCTCACGCTGCTGCTGCTCCTTCTGCTTCTCATGCTGCTCCTCCTCCTCCCGCTTGTCCTGCTGCGGCTTCTCCTCCCCCCCATCGCACTGCTGCTGCTCCTCCTCCTCCTTCTCATCGTGCTGCTTCTGCTGCTCCATCTCGTCTTCAAAGTGAAGCTGCAGCTGTGTCTCCTCATCCAGCGGCTGCTGCTGTTGTTGCTGCAGCTGCTGCTGTTGCTGCTCTACCTCCTCCAAAGCAACCGGCTGCACCCGCTGGTGGCTCTCTTCGTTTAGCTGCGCCTTCTGCTGCTTCTGATTCTCCTCTTCCAGCAGCTGCTGCTCCCTACCCGACTGTTCATGCGGCTGTCCCGTTTGGTGCCGCCTCTGCTGCAGTTGCTGCTGCGTTTGCTGTCGCGGTTGCGGCTTCTTCTGTTTGAGATACAACCTGCGTTTCGCTTCTGTTTGGAGCTGCACAATCCGCTGGAGATAACAAATGAGGGCAAGCAAATACCGACTTCCTTCTTCCGGCAGGCCTTCCTCCGCGCCATCCTGCTGCTGCTGTTGTGGCTGCAAATCTTCAGCCAGCTCGTCACTTTCTCCAAGAGAGGTGGGTGCGACGTGCACAGCTCCTTCTGTCTGCTGTTGCAGATGCTGCTGCAGTTGCTGCCGCAGCTGTTGTTGCTGCGGCTCTCCCCTAAGGACCTGCACTGCATGCGAGAGGAATTTGCTGCGAGCAGCAGCTGATGTCAGCTGCTGCGTGCCTGCAGCCAGCTGCTGCATCTGCTCGAGCAAGGAGGCAACTGCTGTGTTGCGCTGGTTGAGACTGCATCAAAAGCCCGCAGCAGCAGCAGCAACAACAACAACAACAGTAACAATAATATCGGCGCCCCCACCGGAATCAGATGCAACAAAAAATGTGCCAACTCCGCATAGCAGCAGCTGCTGCACCACCAAAGCATTAGCAGCACCAATCAGCAATTCAGCCAACTTTGTCATGCTGCTCTGACCTCACAGCGCAAACCCCCTTGCTGACGCTGCTGCTGCTACGGCTGTTGCTGCTGCACGTACCTGGAGAGGTGAGTCCTGAGTAAGTCTGCTTTAATTGGTAGGGTCTCCACCTGCAGCAGCAGTGACGCCAGTCGGAGTGTACGCATACCTCGCGCTTCAATCAGCACCTCGAGCCTGCACCATCAGCAGCAGCAGCGGCAGCAAAACATGATTGCCTGATGCGAATAGGTTTTTCGAGTAGAAAGCGGCAGAAGCAAGTAAGGCACTCCGATGGAGAGTGCAGCAGCAGTATCTGCTACTGCTGCAGCTATTGCTCCAAGCGCCCCAAAGTGTCAGCAGACCCAGACGCAGCACCAGCCCATCCGGCGCAAACAGCAGTGAGCTGGCGAGATGCAGCAGCAGGCAGGCAGTTACCTGTCTATAGATGTTGCTAGGAGGTTCGTTATCGCTGATGTGTGGAAGGCGGCGGCGGGCCTGTCTGTTGCTGTTGCTGCTGCTGGCATCTCCGCTGCTGGCAGCGGTCTCTGTTGCACAGGTTGGTGCGGTGAAAAAGTCCTCAGCTCTTCTGTGGCCCTCTGCAACAGCAGAAGCGACACAGTTGCAGGAGCAGCAGCAGCAATAGCAGCATCAACGCATGCATACACCGCAGCAAGCCTGGGGTTGTCGAGCAGCACAGCAACGGATGCTGCTGTTGCTGCATCGCAGTATGTTGAGAGACAGGCGTTGAACACGCAGCCTGGTTTAACTTCATCTGCCGCTGCTGCTGCAGTTGGGGCTGCTGCAGGAGGTGCTGGAGGTGACACACACCTGAGTTGCAAAACCAGCAGCAGCACGCGTTGACACAGCTGAGGTTGTACCCCGCGAGAGAGCGAAAGCAGCAACAACAACACCAACGGCAGCAGCAGCAACCGTCGCTTCTGGGGCTTTCAGCAAACAAAAAGCATTCGGGTGCATACGGTCGGCTAAGATGTTTTGCTGCTCTCACAGCTGCTATTGCGTCTGGTGTCGTTACTGCTGCTGCTAGCGGTGGTGGCCTCACGATTTGCTCAGTGCAGAAAGACACTTTTCAAGGGGCGATGCGACAGCAGTAGCAGCAACACCAGCAGCAGCACTATCAGCGGCGTCAGTAGCTGGGAGGGAGCTGAGGGTGTCTCGCAAACACCCAAAGGATTCTGCAAGCTCCGCGCTAATTTTGAGGTGTACTGGCAGCTCGAATTGCTGCAGCAATTCCCTGCAGCAGCACACCAGCGAAAGTACCAGCAGCGGCAGCAGTTAGATAGCAGGGGCTACAACACCAGCTGCGGCTGCGGATGCTGCGTGTCTGTTCACCTGCATGATCAGTGCAGCAGCAGGCTCGGCTGAAGCTGCAGCAGAAATAGCAGTGCTAGTAGTAGCAGCAGCGAATACTCACGCTGCAGTGGCGGTGTCATTTTGCTGCAGGGCCCTCGCTAAGAACAGCGACGGAGGCTGCAGCAAACGACGAGCAAAGGGATCGGCATCGAGAGAGAGGAGAGAAGCACAAGGTGTCGTATGGCACGCCAAGTGGTGTTTCCTGCTGCTCCTGCTGCTGATAGTGCTGCTAGTACTGGTGGTGGGGTCGGTGGGGTCTTCGCTCCTGTTGTTGCTGGTGTTGCGTTCTGGGGCAAGGCTTGCTTCCTCGATGCTGCTGCCGTCGACCCTGCAGCCCCTACTGCTCTTGCCGTCGCTGCTTCTGGCAGGAGAAACCTCAATGGAGTACACGCCGATGCAGCGGAGCTGGTTTTGCCATTCTATATCCCGTTGCTGCTGCTGCTTTGCTTCATGGTCGCCAACGGAACACTCGGCAGCACAAGGCGCACCAGCGGCAGCGCATGCAGCAGCAGGTCCTGCAGCAGCGGAACTGACGGCGGCAGCTGCTGCTGAGGATCCCCCAGAGATGCAAATCGCAGCCAAAGGCAGAAAACTAAAGAATTGGTTCAACAACAACCGACACCTCCATATGGTCTCCTGCATGCACACAGCAGTATTTGCAGCAGCACCAGCGGCTGTTGCTATTACACCACTAGCCTGCAGCTCTAGCAGCCACTGCTATTCGCACAGGATCCGGTAAGCAGCGAGTGCCGGGTGAGCAAAGGCAACAGCGGAAATGCAAGACCAGGGGTTACAGCAGCAGCAGCAACACCATGCAGCAGCCCGCAGCACCAGCAGCAAGTTGCACCAGCAACAGCAAGATGCGAACCTCAACAAAATGTTGCATGGAGTTGAGCAAAATCCACCCCACCTCCCCAAGACCCTCAGACCTCTGCAAAGAAAGCAGATGCGTCCTGCAGCAGCAGCAACAGCAACAACAACAGTATATGAGAGGGCCCCTTTCAACTTCAGCAAGAGCTGAGGCTCTGACACTACCGGTTAGACACTCAGGCGATCAGTAGCAGCAGAAGCAGTAGGAAACGCAGCAGCAGCAGCTGAACGACATCCTACCTGATGAGAAGTGCAAGCGATATGAGCACAGCTGGCGGCACCACAAAGGCTCCGCCGCCGCTTCTGCTGCCGCTGCTGCTGTTACTGCTACTGCTGCTACCGGAACTACTGCTGCTGTTGCTGCTGCTCCCTTGGTTGTCTCTCTCGTGCTGCTGCTGCTGCTCCTTTTTCGTTGCTGCAGTTGAGGAAAACAAAAGAGACACCAGACGCAGCAGAAGCCATAAACGGTACTGTGGTCTCTGCACATCTGAGAGGAGCCTGTCCAGGCAGCGGACGCTCTGAATAAGGATCTCCTGCAGCTGTGCTGTTGATGCTGGTGCTTCTGCAGTGGATGCTGCTGCTTCCGCTGCTGGAGCTTTTGTCTGCTGCTGGGGGTACTGTGCCAGGCCATCAGCAGCAGCTGCTGCAGCTGCTGCCGCCTCGCAGTGCCGCTGCCCTGCCGTGGCGCCGCCGCCGCTGCTGTTACTTCTGCTCCTGCTGTTGCTGCTGCAGGTTTCAATAAGACGTATAGCTGCCCGTAAGGCAAAGTAAGCAGCAGCAACATCTTTGTCATGCTGCCTCTCCACTTCGAAGATGGTAAAATGTGTTGGTGGAAGAGCAGACAGGCCAGAGAGAAATGGCTGCTCCTCGACAAGCGACAGCGGAGCCCGAAGGGACAGCTGCATCAACAACAACAGCAGCAAAAGCAGCAGCAGTTCATCTAACGGCCCCTCGACTAGCCGGCTGCTCAATCGGCTAAAACGACGCCAAACGACGCAGCAGCAGCAGCAGCGACAAGAAGAGCCACGCCTGCAGCAGCAATAGCAGCAGCACTAACAGGAACAACGGGAGCAACGGCCGTCGTAGCAACTTACTGCTAGCAGAAGGGATTGAGTCTCCATTGCTTCATATATGTCTGCTGCAATAGCTTCCCGCATAGTAGCAAGTGCAGCAGCCCCTGCTGCTATGCTGCTGCTGCTACTTAGCATAGCAGCAGCACTGCGGATTGAGGAAGCTGCTGCTGCTGCTGCACCCGAAGCATCTTCACCATTATACGCCGTGTCAAGTGTTGCAGGTGCTGCCACCGCTGCTGTTGCCGCCGCTGTTGCACAGGCAGTGCTGCCGAACAGACTCTGTAGCCGTGCCGCAGCAGCTTGTGCTTCTTTGCATCTTTGGCTTGCTGCTGCAGCAAGGGCCTCCACAGCCTCTGGTTGCAGCAGCAAGCCCGCGGCTGCTGCTGGTTGTCTCTCAGCAGCACCGGTTAAATTACCTGCGTCCCTGTTGCTGCTGTGAAGAGCACTCGCAGCAGCAACAGCTTGTCTACCTCCCCGCTGCAGCATTCTTTGCTGTCTACGTTGCTGCCTCTGGTTTTGTTTGGCCTGCTGCTGCTTTTCCTGCTGCTCTTGCTGCTGCTGCTGTTGGAAAGCAGCTTGAAGCTGCAGCAGCAAATCTGCTACAAACCATGCAGCTGCCATTCTGCTCCGCAGCACCTGTAGAGACAGAAGCAAACGCAGCAGCAGCAGCAGCAGCCTTTCCATAACACCCTTACAAACTGTACTGTGGGTCTGCTGCTGCTGCAGCTGCAGATCTGGTCCTGCTGCTGGGGTTATTTCTTCTGTAGTCTCTCCTGTTCAATGGACCGCAGCTGCGTCCCCTGATGCTGCTTACCTCAATATGCTGTTGCATATTGGCGTCACATGCATAACGAAGAAGAGGCTGTTGCTGCGCTGCTGCTTCCTTGACATGCGGTGCAGTTGCTGCTGCCGCTGCTGCTGCTGTTGCATGGGCGCAGGCATGCGCGGGGCAAAGGAGCGTGGCTTCTGCTGCTGAAACGGATCCTGCAGCTGCAGCAGTAACGTGGCAGCAGCAAAGACAATCAAGCAACTGTTGTCTCCTCTCCATCTGTCCCTTGAAGGCATCCCACGCTAACAACAGCACTGGAGCACGCAGCTGCGGAAAGGGCAGCAGCACCTGCGACGCTGCTGCAGGGTTCCTGCAGCAGCAGCAAAAACGCAGCAAAAGGAGCAGAAGCAGCAGAGGTGAAAACACCCCAGAACAGAACGACCTCCGTGGTGGGCGCTCCGCTCTCGTGAAAATGACGCTGCCAATGCCGCCACTGATGCTGCTGATGCTCCTGCTGCTGATGTTCCTGTTGAAGCTGCAAACCTACTTCGAGACAACGAAGGAGACAGCAGCTTTGAGGGGGAGAAGGAGACAGTGTTCATTTGCTTCCAACACAAATCGAAAATAAGCAGCCCAGAAGACCTGCGGCCGGTCAATCCCCAGTGCCTTACTCAGTATGGCCTCGTCCGCTGCCGCTGCTGCTGCTGCTGTTGAGGCATCGACCTCTGCCTCCCATGTCCGCCCCGCGGCAGTGGCCGCCACTGCTGCAGAAACAGCTTCTCCTGCTGCTTCCGGGACAGCGGAAGAAGTACAGCCATCCGGTGAAGGGGGAGGCTTGCAGACAGCAGCAACTACGCAACCATTGCTGCTGGTGGTGGCGCTGCTGCTGGTTGCGTGCCTCGGGACGGCAGCAAGAGACAGAAGGGGGAGGGGCGTGGAGCTGCCCGCTGCTCTGAGCCGCAGCCAACACGCGTCCAGATGGCAGAACAGCTGCAGCCCAATGTACTGCAGCACCTTGCTGCTGTTTCTGCTGTTGGTGCTGCTGCTGCTTTTACACTGTAGGGAGACAGGCACGTGCAGTAGCGGCTCGTGGGCCAGTAGCGCCTCGTAGACGTGTAGCCGTAGAGCATTCCGTCTGCAGCAACCGCACAGCAGCAGAAGCATCTTCTCCAGCAGGAGCAGCAAGATACAGAGCAGTCAGTTCAGCAAAGGCAGCAGCAACAGCACCAGCATATGATTGATGCGCTTACCTCTCCCCGTGCCCGTGTGATACGGGAATCCGACCAAACCCCACATCTGATGCTTCCTCACTGCTGCTGTTGCTGCTGCTTCCCGCTTCTTGATCAGCAGCAAACGGAATTGGAGACCTGCTACGGACGTGTGCAGGTGACGCTTCACCCGCAGCGGTTCCTCGTGCTGCTGCTTCTGCGGAGTCCTCAGGTCCCCGTCTAGTTTGTTGCGATGGCTGTTGCGCTTCCTGCTGCTGCTGCTGCTTCAAGTCTGCAGCAGCAGCAGGAGGGGCAAGCTGACTGAGGAAAGGGGGGAAGAAGCGCGACACAATATTAGAAGCAGCACCATCAGTTGCTGCACGCGGCTTTGCGGCAGGCGACGGTGACGGCAACCTGCAGTAGTAGCAAAACGGCAGCAGCAATAACCGCACCAGCAGCACATCAGTAATGAACCAGCCGCATTCCATTTAGAAATAACTGCAATGGACTGCACGGCTACGACGCCCTCAGCAAGTACCACCGTTAACTTACCTGCGAGCGGCGTCCGTCACAGCAGCGACTGCAGCAGGTCCTTGCTGTTTCTCTGTGTCGTGCTGCAGTCCTGCAGCACTAAAAGCAGCAAACACCTCCCTAACAACATCCTCTGCTGCAGCAAGATCAACCCAGCCAAGACCTTGCAGCGGACATTGTAGCTGTTCCTCCTGCTGCTGCTCTTGCTGCTTCTGCATGTCTCTCGCTCGCACATGCCCCTCCTGCTGAATTTTCACGCGATACTCGGCAGCAGCAGCAGCTCCTGCTGCTGTCTCTGTCGATTGCCCTGCTGCTCTGCTGCTATAATCTGCAGCAAAACCACCACTGGCCGCACTCCCACCAGTAGCAGCAGCAGCGCTCGCAGCGGCGGGGCTCGCTAGAGCTGTCCTCACGAGAATAGCCAGCTGCTGCTGAAGTGAATTTGTCTGCTGTTTCATCCGCCTTGCTGCTGCTGTTACTCCTGCGGCGTTTGCTGCAACCGGAGCACCTGCAGGAAAAGATGAACCGCCGCCTGCATCATCTTCCGCAGCAGATCCAGCAGCAGGTGCTGCTGCTGCTGCATTTGCAGAATCAGCGGGAAAGGGGACAATTTCTAACCAAGCAACAATGAGAACAAACAGACGGAAGATATTGAGGCTGCCTATGCGAAGCGCCTGCTGTCTGTACATCGCAGCACCCGGCAGCCTTGCAGCACTGCCTCTTGCCAGTGCAGCCTCGAGTTGCTGCTGCAGCGGACAAACCAGCGGTAACAATGACTTTGTGGGGTCCAGCAGCCTTAGGTGTATGTACAGCTCGTCGCTGCCATCTGCTGCAGGTGGCAGTAGCAATGTCTCAGCAGCAACAGCAACACGGAGCTGCTGTAGCCGGAGCACAAGGGAGCAAAAGAACAACGACAGAGACCCATCCAACTCCCGCTGCCTCTGCTGCTGCTGTTGCTGCTGTTTTGCTGCAGAAGCAGTTGGAACCGTGTTGGCTGCTGATTTTCCTGCAATCGGCGATGCTGCGTTCGTCAACCGTGCTGCTCCCACTGCTGCTGCTGCATCGCGAGCATTCGTTATGAATACTTTGCCGCTGCTATTACTGCCGCTGCTGCTAGTGTTGCTGTTGCTGCCGTTTGTGCTGCGTGAGGCTGCTGGCGACTTGGGAACTGGGAACGCTGCTGTCGCAGCACCAGAAGCAACAGCAACGGATTCCTGTGCTTCTAGTCGTGTTCTCATTCGCCCCATGAGCCGTCTAAGTTCCTTCATTTGCTCGCTGCTGTTGCTGTTGCTGCTGGTAAGACCCCACCGAGCAGTAGACAGCGGCAGCAGCAACAGCAAGGCCGGCACAGCACCGGGTGTTGCTGCAGCCTCGCGCTGCTCCCCCCCATATTCCCCTTGCTTCCTACTGCTGCTGCCGCTGCTGCGGGTGACCCATGCCCCCTGTGGGAAGGCTCCAAGCGTTTGCGCGATTGCGTCTGCGAGTGCTGGCTGCGCAGCCATCAGCAACAGCATTTGTTGCAGCGTACCAGCAGAGAGCAATGGCAGCAGCTGCTGTTGCTGCTGTTGTTGCTGCTGCTGTTGCTGCTGCTGTTGCTGCTGCCTCACGAAGCGTTTTAGGGTGTCGTGTAGAGACACTGCTGCAGAAGCAAAGCGCTGGCAGCCTATGGCTGCGACGGGCAGCAACGACACAGCTGGCAGCTGCAGCACTTCAGGCGGGCAATCGCTGCTGCTACTGCTGCAGCCGGGTCTGGGTGCTGCTGGGACGACGAAGTTGAGGGCTCCCTGGCAGCGCAGAAGCAGGAGCACAGCGTGCAGCTGCCGCAGCTCTGCAGCAGCAACAGCAGAGAAGGCCATGCCGCTAGAAGCACAATCTAAGACTGCCTGAGAGAGCAGCAAGTCAAAATGGTTGCGACGCAGCAGCCACATTGGCAGAGTTTCATGCAGTGGCACGCGGCGGCTTTTTCTTGGTGCTGTTGCTGTAGCTGCTGTTGGCGATGCCGCTCCTGCTGCTGCTTGTGTGGCAGGCGCTGCTGCTGCTGCAGATGCTGCTGCTGGAGTGCTGCTGCGCATGCGGGAGTCTGCTGTTGCGGCATGCTCTGGGGCTGATGTGCGTCGGTGCATTGCATTGTTGTTCTTGCTGCTGCTGCTGCTCATGCTGCTGCAGGTGATGCGGCTGAGGATTTCATTTAGGTCTTCGGTGCAGCACCAGATAAGATGTGCGGTGGTAGGTGCAGCAGCAGAAGGAAGCCAAGGAGGAGGGGGTCCCCACAGCAGGATACTAGATAGAGCAGCAAGAGTTTTAGATATATTGTCTCTTGCTGCTAGTTGAATAAATGCCTTTCCTAACTCGATCTGCCCTAAGGAAAGACAATTGCAAAACAAGGAAAAAGACCTGCTGCAAGACTGCACTCCTTCCTGCAGCAGCTGCCCTTCGGACCCCAAACCCCATCCACGCCGCCGTCGTTTTGCTGCTGCTCCTACTGCCTCTGCTGTAGCTGCTGCTGCCTGTGTGGGGGATGCTGCCGATGCTGGTGGACGGTCTGGATCTGGGCCTGGATCTGCTGCTCCTCCTGATGCTCCTCCTGCTGCCGAACGGGCTGATGTGCGCATGCAACATGCATCTTCGTCGGAGCTGCCACTGCTGCTGCATGCAGAGAAGCTGCTGTACCCGCTACTGCTGCTGCTCCTGCTGCTGCAGGTACTGCCGTTGCTGCGTCGACGATGCATCTCCGAGTGGAGAAATGCTGATGGAGATCTCCCATTGATGCTGTTATGAGGGCCCTGCTTCTGCTTTTGCTGCCCGTGTTGCTGCCGCGACTGTTGCTTCTGCTCTAGGAACTGCTCCTTCTTTTGCTCCAACGCCCGCCGTTGCTGGTGCTTCAGTGGCTGCTGTTCCTGCTGCAGTTGCTGCTGCTGCAGCTGCCGCAACGGGTGTTGAGGCTCCATTTCCTGTTCCACATTGTGTTGTGTTTGTTGCTGCTGCTGAGGTTGCTGCTCTTGCAGAGGCAGCTCACCACGGCTGTCCTCCAATAGGTCGCGACCCTGCTGTTGCTGCTGCTGCTGTGGTTGTTGCTGGTGTAGCTGCCGTTCGTGTTGAGTCTGACGCTGCTCTGGTAGTTGCTGCTTCTGTTGTTGCTGCAGCTGCTGCATTGTTGACACAGCAGCACTCTGCTGCTCTGAGAATCCTGCTGCAGCGATGGGTGGCGGTTGCTGCAGCAGCTGCTGCAGCAATCTGCCACATCGTGGGTGTCTGCTGCCGTTGTTGTGTTACTGCTCTTGCTGTTGCTGCTACTGCTGCTTCTCGGGTTGCGGTACTTGTTGCAGCTGCAGCCTTGGGACGTTTGCTGCAGCTGCAGCCTTGGGACGCTGCGTTGAGGCTCCGGAGTGTCGGGTCACCGCTGCCGAAACCCTTAGCCCTAAACCCTAATCCTTATCATCTAAACCTTGTCTAACTTGATAGATCCCTTTAATAAGCAAAACAACTAATTTTAAATTGACATTCTGTGGCAAGAAGAGCAAGGAAAGGACTAGCATCACCCCTGGAGAGACTCGGGGCTGCGCCGAGCAGCCGACAACCAAGGATGCCTACCTGCATGCTAGACACTAAACACTAAACCCTAAACCCTCGAATGTATGAAGAACTTCCTTAAAATCTAAACCGTGGTGATCTCAAAGCCTGGATGCTTCCGGAAATAGAGAAGAATGCCACAGCGCCGCTACGAGACACACACAGACCCTATACCGTAAACCCTAAACATTATACCATCAAGAGTGATTTAAACGACAGCTAAGTCTAGTTACAGGAAACTTTAGGAGTTTCCAAGGCATTCCCTAGAAGCAGTAGAGAGGCAAATAAATGCCAAATAACCCCATTAAACCCTAATCCACTACCGTAGTTCTATTCCTTATACCATAAACCCTAAAACCTAGACCAAGATTCCTACACCACCCTTGAAGAGGGCTTTATTTTTGGAACCTCTTTGTATATTGCTACAGGAGACCCTGTATGCTTCCTCCAGATGTAACTTCACCTGCCTTCTGATCCTCCTCTGATGTGTGTGTACATGAAAGGAATCCAAGGGGTTTTGCAGCAGCAAGTGTTGCAGCAGCAAGTGTTGCAGCAACAAGTGTTGCAGCAGCAGGTGTTGCAGCAGAAAGCACTACACCAGCTAGTGTTGCAGCAGCAGGTGTTGCAGCATAAAGCGTTACTCCAGTAAAGGCTGCAGCAGTAAGTCTTGCAGCAGCAGGAGGAAGGTACAACAGCATCATGTTTTGCAGCAGCAAGCACCAGCAAGTGCTGCAAGAGACAGCGATGCAGCAGTAACTATTGCAGCAGAAGGTGCTGCAAAAGCGAGCTTTTCAGCAGCAAGTAACGCAGCAGCACACGTTACAGCAGCCAGCACTGCGGTAGCACGTGCGGCAGCAACAAGTGTTACAGCATCAAGTGATGTAGCAGCACACGTTATACCATCCAGCGGTGCAGCAGCAAGTGTTGACAAAATTTGGAGCGGCAGCAAGTGTCGCAGCAGCAGGTGCCGCAGCAGCAGGTGCCGCAGCAACAGGTGCTGCAGCAACAGGTGCCGCAGCAACAGATGCCGCAGCAGCAAACTTTACAGCAACGCACGTTACAGCAACGAGCGATGCAGCAGTATGAGCCACAGCAGCTAGTGACCGAGTAAGTGCTGCAACGGCAGGGGTCGCAGGAGAGTGTGCTGCGACACTTGCTGCTGCAGCTGCGGCGACTCGTGCTGCTTCAGCTGTCCCGGTGCCTGCTGTTACAGCTGCTGCGAGCTGAGACCCGTGCTGCAGCAGCTGCTGCGACCCATGCTGCTGCAGTTGCTGCAACGCCCGGTGCTGCATCTGGAGGTGTTTCAGCGGCTAGTTCTCGAGCAGCCAGCGCTGCAGCCATTAAAAAAGTACAGATTGGCAAAGGCGGTGTGAGGAAGCGGCAAACGATGCAGCAAGCTAAACCCACTGCAGCAGCTTGTCTATTTGAGTTTCGCTTAGGCCCGATAGACAAAATAATATGATAATAAATTGAATAACCTATTGCTAACTAATTAAATAAGGATATACTACTTAAATAAACACGTTTTCAAAGAAAAATGGGCAGACAACTAGCTCTATCAGACACATCGACAGTCTCGGCAGCGGTGCTGCAGCCCCACATCTGCTGCGGTAGGCCTAAACCCTAAACCCTATACGCTAAACCCTAGATTGGGCAAAAAAACGTGTTTGACGCATTTCCTGCTCTTTACATATACGCTGTAGAGCCTAGGGTCTAGGTTTTAAGGCTTAGGGTTTAGCGCTGCAAGCACGCCTAAACCAACACGACCAGTAAGGACTCACCTCACGGGTTTAGGGTTTAGCGTTTAGAATGTGAACCCTGTTGTTGTTTTATTCCTTTAGATTTTTTAGGGTTTACGAGTGGAAGAGCTCCACGCGTGTTAACATGCCTGCTCCATCTACAATTTGTTAGCATGTGCTTAGGGCTTAGGGCCTAGGGTTTGTCTTCTTTTTTTGTCCCTGCTGCAGAGACTGCATATGCGCAGTCGCCCCTTTTTAACGGCGGCATCTGCTTCTATCCCTGCCATATCAAGAGCCTGCTACAGCCCCTGCTCCTTCTGCGGCTGCTACCGTGCAGCACGAACCCCTTTTACACCCCTCCTCCAGCAGCGTAGCTACAGCGGCTGGGTGCAGCAACAGCATAAACAGCAGAAGCAGCAGCTGCAAATTCAGCAGAAGCAACTGCAGCTGCAACACCAGAAACGGCGAGAGCAGCAGCAGCTCCAGCAGCTCCAGCAGCAGCAAGGTTTGTTGTTTAATAGACCAGAGAAGATGACTGCTGCAAGTGTAGAGCAACGCAATGGGGCCTCAAAGAGTTTTACCTTTGAACCTTGTAAGGATTAGGGTTTAGGCTCTTGGGAGTTCTGAAGTATTCTTATAATAAGGCGCAGCAACATAGGAGCACCAGCAACACGACCACGCTCAACAACAGCAGTAGTAGCAGCAGCATCAGCATGGCATTCTCGCGTGCAGCGACAGCGGAGATGTTTTGCTTTTTTCTCTTCTTTTGTTTGTTTTGTTTGCTTCGATTTAACTATTTTCTTGTGTCTATCGTTGAATCAACTTCATAGAATTGTTGTTAGTGTTTTTGTTCTAAATTATTAATATTGTTTTATTATCACCATTGCTGTCATTTTTTCTATTATGCGATTATTTCTAGCATTATTCTATTATTACCACTATTCTTAGCATACACATACAGATGTATATTTGCATACATATACATATATACGCATATACATACATATACTTATATTCTATATGTTATTTATTATTATTATTATTAGTATCATATTAGTAGTAGTATATTATGTGTGGTGTGTGTATGTATGTATACAGTGGAGGAGCGGCCCTCTTTTCCTCAACAGGAGGAATCGACGTTAGAAATGTGGAAGAAAAAAGAAATATTCTCAAAGTCTTTAGAACTTGCAAAGGGAAGAAAACCTTTTTCTTTCTATGATGGTCCTCCTTTTGCTACAGGACTTCCTCACTATGGACATATACTTGCAGGCACCATCAAGGTACGCTTTCTTGCTGCTGCTGCGTTTGTGTGTATTTTTCTCCCTGTTTGCTGCTGATGATGATGGGTGTTTGTGTTGCTGTTGAGGATCATCTGCGTTGGTGCTGTTGCTGTTGGTAATGCTGATGTTTGCGTTGCTGTTGAACTTTGCCTTCCCTTGCATTTACCTTCTTTCTTTGCTGCAGCAGCACGTTGCTTTCTCTTCATTTAATCTACATCTTTTATTATTTATGAGGCTAATTGTATCATTGCTGTGTTGTTGTATCGTTTGTTAATAGGACGTTGTTTGCCGTTTTGCCCATCAAAGAGGGCACTATGTAGAGAGAAGATTCGGTTGGGATTGCCACGGACTCCCCATTGAATTCGAAATCGATAAATTACTCAATATCAACACAAGACAACAAGTGCTGCAATATGGTATACCCCAGTATAACCAACAATGCAGGCAAGCATAGAAACCCTAAACCGTAAACCCTTATAATAGTATCAGAATGATGTGGTGGTGCAGCATGCAAGCAAGCAAGCCGGCAAGCATACCCTAATCCGTCCTTTGGGTTTGCTCTTTTAGCATCGTTAACCACTAGATCTCACACAATTCAAGGGACAGCACGCAGCAGAGTAGAAAACAATAGCAAACAGCTGCAGTCGTGTTTCAGCTGCTACTGCTGTTTCGATTGCTGCGGTGGTTATGTTTACTGCTGACGCTTAGATTGTTGCTGCTGCTTCCGTTGCCGATTTTGCTGCGTTTGAAGCAGCTCCTGCTGCTCCACTGGCTGCGACTGCTGCTGTTTGGGTTACTGTTGTCGCTGCGTCTGCTGCTGCGTCGACTGTTGCTGTTGCCGCCTTTGCTGCTTTCTCCGCAGGTCAATTGTGCTGCGCTACTCAGCGGAGTGGGAGAAAATTGTTGGTGAGTCTGCTGCCGCTGCTTCGACTGGTGCCGGTGCTGCCCGGTATATTTAATGCGCCTGATAATGCGGTTTTCTGTGCATGGTCTGTCGAGTATATTTTATTTAAATTAATTTATTTTGATTTATTCTACTTAATTTATGTTTTGTGTGCTACCAGAACGAACTGGGCGCTGGATCGACTTTGCCGGCGGCTACAGAACTATGGACAGAAATTTTATGGAGTCTGTTTGGTGGGCATTTAAACAACTCTTCGATAAGAAGAGAATTTACAGAGCATTCAAGGTGACTATTTTATGTTGAAATTTCCGTTTCAGCTGCATATACACTGCATATACATACACACACTCCGGGTATACCCTGGATTCACATCGCAGTCTCGCTCTTCCTGACTTTCTTTCCTTATTTCTTTATCTCTTTCCTTGTCTTTCTCACCCGCTTCTCTTTCTCACTGTCTCCCTTACGTATATATAAAATCCTTCATCTATTGATTCACGCACTTGAACTGTATTTGTACTGGATACGCACTATATACGTCTAACCAGGATATGCGTGGGCACTGGTTATTGCTCTAAATCGCTTCGATTTGTGTGTTGCAAGCAACAGGCATTAGGGTTTCCTAGTGTATGCTGTGCTGTTTGTTGCTGCTTTAGGTGATGCCCTTCTCCACTGCATGCAGCACTCCTCTATCGAACTTTGAAGCAAATCAAAACTACAAGGATGTCAGCGACCCCTGCCTTGTCGTCGCCTTCAAGTAAGTCGCCAACACCGTAAACCCTAATCCTAAACCGTAATCCCAAGTCTAAAACTTACAGCCCTCCTCTGACTCGCTGCACTGTCTGCTGCGTCGTTCAAGTCCTGCTACTGCTGCTGCCGCCAAAGCTGGTGCTGATGCTGCGGATGCGGCCGCTGTCTATTGTTGCTCTAAAGTTCGTGCTGCTGCTGTTGCTGCTCTTCAGGTGTACAGACACTTCATTTTCCGCGGAACCAGTGGAATTCACAATTTGGACAACGACCCCTTGGACACTCCCCGCGAACTTGGCGCTGTGTGTACACCCAACGATGACTTATGTCAAGGCCTTCATTAAACCCAGCAAACGGTAAGGGTTTACGATATAGGGTTAGCGAAGTAGTTTGTGCCTCAGATGCCTGTGCTAAGTTCTTTTCGGGATGTACGGTTTAGACTTTAGGGTTTAGGGTTTAAGGGAGTGGCCAAGAGTTGTTTGGGGCTTGAGTGCAGCACCCTGGTCTTCGCGAAGGACCGCCTCGAATTTATGTGCAAGCATGTAAGCTTTTAGGGTTCCTTGTTGCTAGGCCTCATTTTATAGGTCCTAACCCGTAGATGTTGCTGACAAATCAGGGTTTACGGTTTAGGGTTTGCTTTGCTCACTTTAAACTGTGAAACCCTAGAATGCCAACACGCCAATTATTAGGGTTTTCGATTTGCTGTGTTCAGCTGAAGTTGGATGTTGCCGCCGATGTTGAAATTCGGGAAGAGTTCCCTGGAGAAAAGCTGCGAAGTGAGTTGACGGTTGGGCTTTTGCGGTTCAGCATACACAGACGAGCTGCTGCAGCAAACTGCTTGTCTGTCGACTTGTCTAACTCGGTTGGTCTACGTTTGTTTGTTGTCGGCGCTAGCTGCTGCTCTGTGATGCACCTTATGTGCATCAGTTTAGGGTTTAGGGTTTAGTGGTTTGCTTCTGTTGGTGCTTCAGATTTGTCGTACGCCCCCGTCTTCGACTGCTTTGCCTCGGGCGATTTCCCGTCAGCCTTTAGGGTTTGTGTGGACAACTTTGTTACTTCAGACTCAGGTAAACCATAAACGCTAATTGGCTTCCCGCCTCTTACCTTGTAAACTTGCTAAGAACATGCCGCCTGCTGCCCACAATTGAGGGTCCATAGTTGTGTCACTTTCTTTACGTCTTGGGGTTTAGGGTCGAAGGTTGATTACTTGGGTCTGAGGCGACCGAGTGCACTATTTGCTTCTTAAATCATAAAGATGTCATCTGTTGTTGTTTCTACTGCGTGTGCTGCTCCTGCTACTACTACTGCTGCTGCTGCAGGTACTGGTATTGTCCACTGCGCTCCTGCCTTTGGTGAGGACGACTACCGCGTTTGCATTGAGCAGAAGTGAGTGTTTTCCTCTTCGAATTATGCGGTTAAATAATTACACAATTACTTATTTACTCGAATAATAATAGGAAAATAATAGTTGAGAAGAGGACTAAGCAGCCAGGCGTAGGTGGAGCAGCAAGTGTCATTATTCGAGAGGAACAACGACACTTGAGCTCATTCAACTATGCATGAGTTGTAGGGTTTAGGGTTTAGGTTTTGCGAATTTCGTTTTGATGATGTTTTGCATGCAGGATCATACAAGTTGGGGGCCCTCTTGCATGCCCATTGGACGAGAGTGGTATAGTGACGGGAGATGTTCCCTTCTGCCAAGGTTTGCACTTTAAAGAAAGCAACAAAAAGGTTCAGGAGGCCCTTAAAGAACGTGGTTCTTTGCTAGCTGCATGGACAATTGTGCACGCATATCCCTTCTGTTGGCGGTCAGATACGCCTTTAATTTACAAGGCGGTTCCTTCTTGGTTCCTCCGTGTTGAGGACATAAGGCAGCAGCTGCAGCGCTGCAACAGCTGCAGCAGATGGGTCCCTCAAGTGCTGCAAGATAAACGATTTAATAATTGGCTAGCTGAGGCAAAGGATTGGTGTATCAGCAGAAACAGATTCTGGGGAACGCCTCTCCCGCTTTGGGTCAGCGCAGATTTCTCCCAGATCGTATGCATAGGTAACTTCTTGATTCTGCGGCTGCTGCTGCTGCTAGGGCTGCTGCTGAACCTGCTACTGCACATGCTGCCTCTGCGAACGCTGCTGTTTCTGTTCCTGCAAGGGTGTTTATTCTCTGCTTGTGTGGTTGCTTGTTTGTTTGTGTGAAGGAAGTGCTGCCGAGTTAGAGAAATACGCAGGACGGCCTTTGCCTGATTTACACCGCGATGCAATCGATGACATCAAAATTCCTGATCCAAGAGGCCCTGAGTTCCCTCCCCTTCAAAGAGTTGAAGAGGTGAGTGGTCTGCTGTTGCTGCTGGGTCTGCTGCTGCTGGGAGCTCTGCATGCTGCTGTGCCTCTCTGGGTGCAGCTGCCTTTTTCGTTGCGCTCGTGCTACTCTTGCTGGTGCTGTTACTGTTGATGCTGCCACTCGGTCCTTCTCTTGCTGCTAAACGGCAGTTCTACTTGCTGCTGCTGCACCGTGTTGCTGCTGCAGGTCTTTGATTGCTGGTTTGAGAGCGGTTCTATGCCTTATGCCCAGCAGCACTATCCCTTCGAGAACCAAAAGCGAGTAAGACAGTTGCTGATGCTGCTCTTGTTGCTTTACAGAAGCTGGGTAGCTGCGTCGAGCTACAGTCTATTAGCAGTCGTTGCTTGTTTCTGTTTGTCCTTGCTTGCCTGTGTTTGTTTTGCCGCTGCTGTTATCGGTGCTGCTGGTATCATTGCTGCTGCAATTGCTGCTGTTGCTGCTGCAGTTTGAGGAAACTTTCCCCGCGAACTTTGTGGCTGAGGGCCTTGACCAGACTCGAGGGTGGTTTTACACAATGCTTGTTCTTTCAACATCTCTCTTTGACAAACCTCCCTTCCAAAATCTTATCGCAAATGGTGCGCTAAACACCAGGAGCAGCAGCAACAGCAACAGCAACAGCAGCTACAGCAGCAGCAGCTGTGGGAGGAAGTTTCGCGTTATCGAGTTTGTTGTGGCACTAGGTACTTGCATGTTGTATAGATATTTGAAGAAGTGCGTTTTGATGCTGCTGTTGCTGTTGCTGGTGTTCCTGCTGCTGCTCTTAGGATTGGTGTTGGCTGCTGACGGGAGGAAGATGAGCAAGAGGCTGCAGAATTATCCACCTATTACCGATGTATTGGACTCCTTGGGGGCTGATGCTTTGCGTCTCTATTTATTAAATTCTCCTGTTGTAAAGGGAGAAACACTTAACTTTAAGCAAGAAGGTGTTAAAGACATCATTAAGGATGTACTTCTGCCCTGGTATCATGCTACAAGGTAAGGTCACACGCTGCTGCTGCTGATGTTGGCTGCTCTTGTTGCTGCTGCTGGCATTGGCGACGAAGAGTGGTACTGTTTTCGCTGCTGCTGCTGTTGCATGCAATGTACTTTTGCTGTTAACTGTTAAATATGTTTTTTAGGTTTTTAATTCAAGAGGTAATTCGTTATGAATCTGCAAGCGGCAAGAAGTTTGAAGTTGCAACAGAAGAAGCTGAAAAAAACAGAAAAAATTGCATGGATAGGTGGATTTTGTCGGAGACGCAACGTATTATAAAGGTAATTAATCAATTATTATTATTAAGTAATAAATATAATAATTTATACTTTAATGGATTACTTAAACAGTTGATGTGTACATGCAGAAATATAGTATTGCAATTATTATTATATTGCTCCTATTTATCTTAAGAGCATTATATGACTACTAGATAGTGTAATAATATTGTACTTATTGGGTACAAAGATAGTATTGCTGTTTCTTGTTTGCTATAATAATATTGTATTACTGCTATATGTGCCTGTATGTTGTTATAGTATTACTAAATTTCTGCTGCGGTTGCTGCTGCTTCTGTTTCTGCTGCTGCAGTTTGTTACGGAAGAGATCGACAACTATCGACTGTACACTCTGGTGCCGCAACTCCTTTCCTTCCTCGAGCTGCTCACCAACTGGTGGGTAATTAAACCCTAAACCTTAACTAAGCCCTATCCCTCGGGGGAGGCATAAGTTATATTGGTTTTCCTTTCCATCCGTTTGTCCTTTTTCTTCTTTTAAGGTATTTGAGGCTGAATAGAGACCGCATGAGAGGAGGTTCAGGTCCTGAGGAAGCACTTGAAGCCCTGCAAACCCTCTTCTCCGTGCTGCTGACGACCGTTGTGTACATGGTCCGTAAACCCTAAACCCTTAACCCTAAACTCTGTTGCATCACATTTGTGAATCCCATATAACGAGGAGGGTGGTTTGGCGTTCTCGGTTCGTTAGGGTTTAGGGTTTGATAGGGTTTGGGCGTTTAGGGTTTGTTAGGGTTTGGGGTTTGGGTTTTCTATAGGCTCCTTTAACTCCTTTCTTAAGCGAGTTCCTCTACCAAGCCTTAAAGAAGGGCCTCCCTGCAGGTCATTCCTTATATGCTGAAAGTGTCCACTTCTTGCTGCTGCCTCCTCCTAAAGAAGAACTCCGCGACGAAAGAGTTGAAGAAAAAATGAAACGCATGCAAAGCGGTTCGTCCTCACGGGGCTTTTCGACGCATGCATGTGCATGCAACACCGTATATATATACACGTAGACAAAACACATAAATAAAAGATAAAGGCTTATGTATTTGTCTTGTATTTATTTGTCTTGTGTTCTCCTGCAGTTATCGTCATGGGGAGAACATTAAGAGAGAGGCGCAGGGTCTCCTTGAAGACTCCTGTCTCTTTGTTGCGTTGTCTTGTTGCATCTGAGGAACATCTTAACGATCTGTTGGAGACAGATAATTATATTAAAGTTAGTCTTATACATTTACATGTATTTTTGTAGCAAATATATCTTGTATTTATGTGGTTACGTATATCTGCTAGGCATATCTCATCTGCTACAACAACAGCAACAGCACCAGCACCAGCAGCGGTAACAGCAGCAGCAGAAGCAGCAGCACAAGCAGTATCAAGTGGTGTATGCTGTGTGTGTGTATATATATGTAAATAAATTGTAGGAGGAATTGAACGCGTGCGAGATGGAGGTCTCAGTTGACAAGACGGAGGCACCATTATCTCTTACATTAAACTTTAAGGCCCTTGGCCCTCGTGTAGGCAAGGCGATGCAGCAGCTGCAGGCAGCAGCAAAGCGTTGCACGCAGGAGCAGCTGCGCATGTTCGATAAGGAAGGAAAAATAGAATTGGCGGGCATTACTCTCTCTGCTGAGGACGCATCCTTACAGAGGGAACTACCTACTGTTGATAACCCTAACCTTGCTGTACATTGCGACAGGTAGGACGAGGGTTTAGGGTTTAGGGTTTGAGGGACTAGGGTTGTGGTCCTCACGCACATTCTAGGATTTCCTACTATTGTTTGGAGTCTATCTGAGCACCAATTCATCTGCATGGACCTTTTTTAGGGTTTAGGTTAATAATTAGGGTTTAGGGTTTAGAATTAGGGTTTAGGGTTTAGAATTAGGGTTTAGGGTTAAGGGTTTAGTGTTGTGTTTTGTTGTTTCAGATCTGCCGTCGTCATCATGGACTTCACAGCAGATCCCGCTCTGCAGCGCAAGGCTATTGCAAGAGAGGTGTGCTGCTGCTGCTGCTGCTGCTGTTGTTGTTGCTGCTGCTGCTGTTTGTAACACCTGGGTTGGCGACTGCTTGCTGCTGTAGCTGCTGCTAGTGCTGCTTTGTGTATATGTGGACTTCTGCAGATAGCCAATCGCGTACAGAAGCTAAGAAAGGAGGTGCGAGCGCGTCGTAAACCCTAAACCCCAAACCCTAAACCCCAAACCCTAAACCCTTGAGTCAATTATAATCCTAGTTTGTTTTTCTTGTTATGTGTGTTATTTGCATGCTCAGTTGCAGCTGCAGCAGCACGATGAGGTGCCAATGTATGCGTCATCTACGGAGTCTTCTCTTGCTAATGTATTAACAGAAGAAGCATCTTATATAGAAACTTGTCTAAGAAGACCATTAAGAATTTATCCACAAGAAAAAAGAATAGAAGAAACACAAATACTTTTCCAGCATACATACACCGTAGCAGGGTCACCTCTTACCCTCACCTTTCTTAAGAATTAACATATAAGGACATTTATTTATTTATTTATTTATTTATTTATTTATTTATTTAATTTATTTATTTATTTATTTATTCATTTATTTATTTAAATGTATATATCTGTATGTATATGTATAAGGATATAGTATATGTACATACATATATATATTTGTATATTTGTATATGAATTAAATACAAAAATGATTATCTTGCAGAAATAAATGAATCTTTTTGTTGAATAATACCTGATTATACAATAATACCTTTTTATCTAGTAGTACCTTCCCAATCTCTTTTTCTTTTCTCTCCTCTCTTCTCCTCTGCATGCATGGGGCTGTGGCTGCGGGGTGTCGCAAATCGTTGCTCTGGGGTGTAAGGGCAGTTCCCTTTAGAAGTCCCAGGTGTATGCTATCGATTTGCGGTAGCTAGCTAGCTAGCTAGCTAGTTAGCTAGCTAGCTAGCTGATTGGGTGGCTAGCTGGATGCAGCCACAGGGTGTGCATACACCTCGCGTAGCCGCTGCTGTTTGCTGCAGTGATAACTTTTGTCTCTAAAACAAACAGAAAGCTTAATTCTGTTTTGCATGCAGAAGGATACGAAAGTTTTCTGCTTCTGCTGCTGCTGCTGCTGCTGCTGTACCTGCAGCAGCAGCATAAAGTACGGTGATAGAGCATCTGCGTTTCACGCCTCAGCCTATTTGTATATGTTGCTGCTACAACTGCAGCAGAAGTGTCTGCTGCTGCAGCAGCAGCAGCAGCAGAGTGCGTCAGCAGACCGTTGCCCTTTTATTTGTTATAGTTGGAGTGTCTAGATGGGGTTAGGTAGCGCATGCAGTAACACGGAGAGAGCAAGAAGGAAGAAGACATTTGTTTGTATAGCGCATGGGGCTTTGCATGCAACATTGAATATGCTATAATATAAATAGGGAAAGGGGAAGAGAAAGACTAGAGAAAAAAAAAATAAATATATAAATAAATTATATATATACAAATACGGGCACAGGGAATCGAACCCTGGTGCTTCTGCGTGTTAGGCAGACGTCATAGCCACTAGACCATGCCCGACTGTTAGCCAAACAAATTCATGAAAAAAAATATTCAATTAATTATTTTATTTATTTATGTATTTTCTTCTTTTTTATTTATTTATTTAATTTATTATTAATAAATAATAAATTATCTTTTATTTAGTTGTTTATTTATGCACATAGTAGATATCCAAGTATAAATAGACATATTAATTAAAACATACACACGTAATATTAACAAAGGAAATAAATTAATTTATTAATTAATTAAATAATAAATAATAATAATTAATGAATAAAAAGGAAGGAAATTCATTAATTTATTTTATTATTTATTTATTGTTCTTTTATGGCCATTCTTTTCTTCTTCAAGGGAGCATGTGATCGCATGCGGCCAATACAATAGCGGCTTGCGGCTAAAATATGCAATTAAGGCAATATATATTAATATTTTACAGTTGTTAATCATTTTTTATAGTTAAATAACAAATAAATTAACATTTTAGGGATTATTTACGTAAAAATACGAACCACCAGATACAGCACTCGCCCCTGCATGCAACAACACTCGGGGGGGCCCCACCCCCCAATACCCTATTTTAGTAGTATTTAAATCTAGTTTTTCTATGTAAATAAATAAATAATGAATTATTTATATTTTTATTTTTGTTTATAATTTAAAGGGAGAAAATTGCATTAAATTAAGGGGAAATAAGAGAAAGATTGTGCTAGAAGAACAACCCAAACACACCGTCACCACCGTTGCTGAAGGACGGTGGGAAGGAACGACGCAGGGGGCCCCTCCTTCTCGTTGTTTTATTGTCCTATTTTTGTTTAAAATAATTAATTGGGAGAAATAAAAGGAATTAATTGTTCTTCTTAGCCGTCTTTTTCCTATTTTCCCTCTCTTTTACGCAGCAGAACCATAGGGAAGCTGCTGACTGCAAGTCTTGTGTAGTGTATGCATACACCGTAAACCCTCAAGAATAAATAAGAAAAGAGAAGAAAACAACAAAATAAAATGCATTTATCTTTTTCTTTTTATGAATTTATTTATTAATAACTTTATATTTTACGGATATCCTCTGGAGGTACCGCAGGGTTGCGGGAAACTACCGTAAACCATAAACCCTAAACCCTAAACCCTAGACCGCATATATCTAAGAAACATGGGACTCCTGCTACCCCAACCAGTCCCTAATGACGCAGATGTATCTGCTGCTGCTCTCCGTTTCTACTACGGTAAGCTCTCCATCAATTAGTGTTTTAGGGTTTATTAGGGTTTAGGGTTAGTGTTGTTAGGTTACATATATGAGGGTTTAGGGTTTAGGGTTTTGGGGTATACAATAGACCATTTATTTTGTTGCTAATAATGTACTGAGTTTAAATATAGTGTTTAGGGTTTAGGGTTTATTGTGTATATATATGTATATTATTATTAGAGCATTTATTCCCTTTTGATGAATTACAAAGATGGTTAAGTTATAAGAATTCAATTTCGGGTGTACGTACACCTCTTAACGATCCTGAATTTATTGCAAAAAGAGAATTTTGTTTAACTTGCAAAAAAAAAGAAAATAAGGATGAAGAATTCTTTATGAGGTGGCAGGTAGGTGTATATATATAAATAAATAAATAAATAAATATAAATAAATAAATAAATCAATATAAATATAGATAAATAATAATACAAATATATT
>NW_013565188.1:0-3847 GCF_000499605.1 Eimeria maxima | reverse complement strand
GCTGCACAAACGTTCTCAGCACCACAGCAACACCGCAAACCTCGTTTCGTGGCGGACGTATGCGTGTGGCACCCACTCCAAACAGTTTACAACAAGCTTCGAAATATTCCATTCCAGTCATTTGGTTCCTTAAAAATATGCTCACATTAACTGGCACAACCCCAAATCCTTTACCTGTTGTTTGGTCAACTGTTGTGAGCATTTGGACGATCGTGAGCAAGCAGAAGATAACGAATTGGGTTTTACGAGGATCCCGCGCCTGCTGCTGAGCATCCTGGTACCCACTTGTAGTAGTAAAGGGAATACATATATATACTGTTCAAGCAGCTGGACCATTACGCTGCCCCCCACCAAACCCTTACTCTCCTAGACACGACGGTGAGATGTTCAGCACGCTCTGGCTGTCTGGTAAGAACGGGACGAGGTCTTAGGAACAGGGTAGATCGGTGTATACCCGTGTTGGTCCTTAGAGACGTTTGAGACGTCTGCATGACCGACGTGTTTGCAAGAGTCGTGGTGTCGTTGTGGCGTTTGGAGCAAAGCACCGCCTGCATACGCACACCGTGGGTGAGGTTTGTCAAATGTTGTTCGAAGCAAATATTCCATTCCAGTTATTTGGTTCCTAAAAAAGGTGCTCGCATTACCTGGCGTAAGTCCAGTAGCCCTGTTGGTAATCTTCTGTGCAGAAACGAGCACGTATTCGCCTCTGTCGTAGGGCAGCACGAGGCGGTCACTGCTTTGACCAATGCCACGATTACAACAATGACCTTCGCTACGGCCTTCCACTGGCACAGCAAAAAATGCAACGAGCAATCCATTGCGTGGTAGTTGTTACGGAGGGCGAGGCGCCGGCAGCGCACCCTTTGACGACTTCGGTGAATTTCATCCATTAGTCCATCACCTCTCACCGTGTGGCGTTCCGGTACGCATGCTATGTCAACCGGCAGAAATCTCCAGGCCCAAGAGCAAATCGCTTCATGTAGCCTCTGCCGACAGACAAGGAAATGGATACCTCCACTCTGTGCATCTCTCGGTTTAGGTGTATCAGCCTGCTCGGTGCCACATCGAAGTAGCCGCAAAGGCAGCCAACGATCTAGATGAGGATAACCGTTTAGAACCCATCCACACGTCCATGTTATTGCGTGCAATTTCTTTAACGAATGGTACATAATGCACGCCGTTCTGGCCAGGTGAGTCTAAACACCGCATCTACTTGCATGGACTCTAATTATTATACAGGTAACATAGACGGAAAAAATTCTATCAACCGGAAGTGTAAACCGAAGTGTGGCAGGAGGCAGCCCAACCGCTCCACGCGCTGGTGTGTGTACCCCAGAGAAACCGCCCTGTGAGTTCGTTCACGCATTTCTGGACACCTGGAGAACGAGCTCAAGTTGGATGGAGGGAACCTAATACGAGTTCTCCTTAACAGTGCGAATAATTCAGGGCACAACGCATATGGGATTTTCTAACCCACTGCATTGTTCTTGCCCCGCATGTCCACACATGCGCACCGGCTTCAGGCTCTGCGAAAGGCGCATACGTACAGGCTATACAAAAGGTCGCATCACTCCCACATCATTCCCTTGGCTTCCCTCGGGATGTCTGCATGCGGCGCCTGTTCACGGAACATTGAACAGCAATCTCCAAATGATTCCAGAGGGTCTCGGTTAGCAGACACTACGCTCGCAAACGCTTTCCTGCGCATTTTTGGGGCACGTACTCCCTTCTGTGGTAGGTGGCCCTCACTACTAATATTTGCGAATGCTATTTCAACAAACGCCTTCGCCAGACCCTCACCAAGATAAGAATACATATAATTTCAAATGACAACGGAGCTTCGGATGAGTGTGAATGCTCTGATCGAGTTGCCGAGTGGCAAGGCACTTGGCAGTTCCTCGCAGCGCACGAGGCGGTTCAGCAATGTGACAAAGAAATGTAACTACCTTTAGCAGGAACCACATAGGCAGAAGGCAGAAGGGGATGCTCAGCAACTGTTTAACGTCTAAACGTAGGCTTTCTGTATCCAACCAGCCAACTACAAACATCCCGGGATACATGATGGCTTAAAGCCATGGAGACGACCTAATCGTTGCACTGCAAAATGGCTACTCGAAGAATACGCAGAGCTCGACGAGTTATTTGTTGCTCATCGGTGAAAATCAGTGGCAGATGGCCGTTGACCAAATGCTGTGAATATCAATCTTACCTCCTTCCATCCTCCTCAATCTTCCAGCTATCCGATTAGTGCCACGCCGAATCAGTACATATTCGCTGGAACAAACTCAAACCTGTGGAACACGTTCAATGTCGACAACCTATAAATGGAAACCTACCTTCTGCATGCATTACTCGTATTAACAACACCACTTGCCTGGGGAGACATGAAGTCAACTGCCAACGGTTGCTGAAGATTCAGATACACTGTCCTCATGGTGTTTCAAAAACCACCCACAACAGTTTCCTCCTTCATCTGCAACTAATGTAACAGGTGATACAGGTATATACGCGCTCCTGGTCAGGTGAGGATGCCCACGTCTGACCTCCGATTTAACCGACTCTGCATCTCCTAGATTTGCTTCTAGTAGCTACACAGATATCAGTTTTTACTTAATTTGTATACAACGAAGGGATGATATTGGATTCCTGCCAGAGGTTAATGATATGGGATCCAGCTGCATCAGGGTACCTTCGAATTACAAGTGTTGATTGAGAGCTTATCTAAGTGCGGATGCATTACCCTGCTGTTCGAATCCAGCACATGCACCTGCAACTCGCACCACACGAATCTTATTTTGTGATAGATCGGCATTTGTACCAGAAGCGCTGCTCACTCCAAATACATGCTGGCTGCTTAACCCCGACACACATATATGTTACTTTTAAGTGCCTGGAGGCTTTTATATTACCTGTAAAGCCACAGAAACATGGATACATGACTGAAAGGCTTTACGAACCCTGTTGGCACTTATGCGCACGCAAAGGAAGTGCGCTTCGTTCCGCTTCATGCCAGGAAACAGTTCTTTTTTGCGAGTGTACTGTTATCAGATGTCGAAACTATACTCTTACTGTCTGGAACAAACGGCCCACACAGACCGCAGAAAAAGGCTTCATCCATTTTTGTTTCCTGGATGCGCACGCAGCAAGCATGAGCATTCGGACGCATCACCCACAGAGCCAGTGGCGTTCCGAGAACTCTGTGCACACCTGCATAACTAATTATCTTACTGGCTGGTTACAAGGGCGTGTGGATGCAAGAAAAGAAGGCTTCAATAATCCTCATTACAAGTTTGCACGTGCAGTGTGCATGGACCTTCCGACACGTATAGCACCGAACGTGTGGCGTTTGGGAACCCCACAATGAACAACTGCATACCAATTATGAGCTCACTGCCTGCGCAGAGTGGAATGCGGATGCAAAAAAGGAGCCTTTGCTCATCCTTGCTCCCAGTCTATCCACGCAATATCCATGAGCCTTCCGCCAAGCCACAAGCAGAAGTAGTTGATTCCCGAACACTCATTGTGCACGGGTTAGGGTTAGTGTGCTCACCTTCTGTACCAAACAGCGAATGGATAAGGCAAATGAAGGAGTTCATAACCCTTGTTGTTTGCCTGCCCCCGCAAAGTGAAAGAGCCTCACACCGCCTTGCGTACAGAGGTAGTTGTTGATGACAAACGCAGTGTGAACACGCATTGACGGACCGCGCAGATCCAAAATACAGAAAGGGAAACACATGCAAGATCAGCGCAAACTGCAGGTTCACTCAACTGTGGAAACAAATGATCGTTTCGTGACGGAAACACACCAACAGACAATATATGTACCACCATATGGTACACAATTCAG
>NW_013565187.1:0-2810 GCF_000499605.1 Eimeria maxima | reverse complement strand
AAAAAAAAAAAAAAAAAAAAAAAAAAAAAAAAAAAAAAAAAAAAAAAGATAGTATATATAAGGAGACAATAAAAAAAAGGAGACAATAAAAAAAGGAGGCAATAAGAAAGGGGACAGTAAATAAGGAGACAAAAAGGAGACAGTAAATAAGGAGACAATAAAAAAAAAGAGACAGTAAATAAGGAGACAATAAAGGAGACAATAAGAAAGGAGACACAAAAAGAGACAAAAAAAGGAGAAAAAAAAAGGAGAAAAAAAAAGGAGAAAAAAAAGGAGACAATAAATAAGGAGACACTATAGAAAAAGGAGACACAAAAGGAGACACAAAAGGAGACAGATAAAGAAAAAGGGGACAGATAAAAAAAGGAGACAGATAATAAAAACAGGAGACAGAGAAAGGGTTTAGGGTTTAGGGTTTAGGGTTTAGGATACAAGTACAGGTGCTGCTGCTGTTGCTGCTGTTGGTGCTGCAGCAGCAGCAGCAGCAGCAAGAGATGACACACTTGCTGTGTATTGCTTCTTGTTTTGCTGCTGCTTCTCTTGCCTTTAATTCATTAACCTGCTGCTGCTCCATCTCTAGCTGCTGCTGCAGCTTCTGCTGCTGTTGCTGCGCGTCCTGTGGATACAGCAGCAGCAGCAGCAACAGCAGCAGCAGCAGCACAAGCAGCACAAGCAGCAGCAACAGCAGCAGCAGCACAAGAACCAATAAAGCAAAACCCCACCACCACCACTACCATCAGCAGCAGCAGCAGCACCACCACCACCACCACCATCACCATCACCATCAGCAGCAGCATCAGCAGCAGCAGCAGCAGCAGCAGCAGCAGCAGCAGCAGCAGGAGGAGGGTACCTGTTGTAATTGTTGTATATGTTGTAAATTATAATCAATTTGTTTATTTCTATCATCAAGGGACAATTCAAGTGCAGCAACTTTTGCTTCTAATTGCATGCGTTGCTGCTGCTCTTGCTGCAGTTGCTGCTGCTGCTGCATAATGTGTCTCCTTATTGTATCATTTATTACATGTTCTGCTTTTATTCTCTCTAATCTCTGCGCATGCACACACAACAACAAATAATTATAGCAACTAGCTAGTTAGCTGGCTAGCTAGTTAGCTGGCTAGCTAGCTAGCTAGGTATGTGTATGCTATTACCTCCTCAATAGTCTCTACAGAGGAGACAGATGATCCCTCCTAATATACACAACATAAAAAGAGACAAAAAAAGAGACAAAAAAAAGAGACAAAAAAAGAGACAATTAAGGAGACAAAAAGAGACAAAAAGGAGACAAATAAGCAGACAATTAACGAGACAATAGGGAGACAAACAAGAAACAAAAAAGGAGACAAAAAAGGAGACAAAAAAGAGACAAAAAAGAAACAAAAAAGGGGAGACAATTAAGGAGACAAAAAAGGAGACAAAAAAGGAGACAAAAAAGGAGACAAAAAAGGAGACAAAAAAGAGACAAAAAAGGAGACAATTAAGGAGACAAAAGGGGACACATAAATAGATAAAGAAAAAGCAGCAGGTGCCCTCTCTTCTCTGCTGCTGCTGCTGTTGCTGTTGCTGTTGCTGTTGCTGTTGCTGCTGCTGTTGCTGCTGCTCGTGCAGCAGTGTCTCCTAACCTCTGCTATAATAGGTAGCCATTGCGGTATATTCTTGCTGCTGCTGTTGCTGCTGCTGCTGCTGCTGCTGCTGCTGCTGCTGTTAAGATGAATAGGGAGACGAGGGGAAGGGAGACGACGGAGACAGCGAGCCTTTAGCTCAGCATTATTAGGTAATACTATATCCTTAATTAAATAAATAAATAAATAAATAAATAAATAAATAAATAGATAAATAAATAATATTAATTAATTAATTAATTAATTAATTAATTAATTAATTGGTGTATTTTTGTCTCTTTATTTATGTTTCTTTTTGTCTCTTTATATGTGTCTCCTTTTGTCTCTTTTTGTGTCTCTTTTTGTCTCTTTTTTGTCTCTTTTTTGTCTCTTTTTTGTCTCTGTATATGTGTCTCTTTTTTGTCTCTGTATATGTGTCTCTTTTTGTCTCCTTTAATAAAAAGAGAGATAAAATATTTGTCCCTTCTTTTTTATATGTTTATTATTTACTAGTCTAGGGTTTAGGGTTTAGGGTTTAGGGTTTAGGGTTTAGGGTTTAGGGTTTAGGGTTTAGGGTTTTCTTACCATTTTCTTGTTGTCTCCTTAGATAAAAAGGAGACAGTAGAGGGACGTCTGCTTAATGTAAATAAAGTTGGTGCTGCTGCTGCTGTTGCTGTTGCTGCTGCTGTTGTTGTTGCTGCTGCTGTATCAGAGCCCCCTAGCAATAGCAGCAGCAGCAGCAGCAGTAGCAGCAGCAGCAGCAGCAGCAGGTTGTTGTGTCTCCTTTTTGCTGCTGTCTCCTTGTATTTCCTGTTTATATAAAGGAGACAATTGTCTCCTTTTATTGTCTCCTTTTTTATTATAATAAAAAGGAGACACTTGTCTCCTTTTTTGTCTCCTTTTTTGTCTCCTTAATTAGAGGAGACAACTCTCTCCTTTTTCTAGGGTTTAGGGTTTAGGGTTTAGGGTTTAGGGTTTAGGGTTTAGGGTTTAGGGTTTAGAGAAGAAAGAGTATTTATTATTGTATAAAAAAAAGGAGAGAGTAACTGTCTCCTTATTGCATGCATGCAAGCATGCATGCATGCATGCATGCATGCATTTCTTTGCATCTATTTATTAGTAAATAATTATTTATTTATTTATTATTTATTATTTATTTATTATTAATGCATGCATGCATGCATGCATGCACAGATATGCATGCATGCA
>NW_013565186.1:0-3487 GCF_000499605.1 Eimeria maxima | reverse complement strand
GGACGTCTCACTGGTGGAGG
This sequence comes from Eimeria maxima, assembly GCF_000499605.1. Lineage (NCBI taxonomy): Eukaryota > Apicomplexa > Conoidasida > Eucoccidiorida > Eimeriidae > Eimeria > Eimeria maxima. The sequence continues at coordinate 3,467 of NW_013565186.1, read as the reverse complement.
GGGGTGGCGGGGGGGTCGTTACGCACAATATACGCGTTCCTGTTGGCACTTTTTTATTGTAAACTTAAACAAATACACTTTTATTAATTTTAAACCTAATATTATAAGGAAAAAGCAGAGCCAGTTGCACCTTAGCCAGCGCCGACCCTACAAGGACAGCTCCAGGGACACCCAGTGAGGCTCCGACAACACCCCGTCGGCTGCTGGTGGTGGTTGTTAGTGTCCACTGGCCAGGATCTGCTCGTTTAAGAGCAGATACTTTCTCTTGATGTAAATAAGTATACATTTAGACATTGTTTTAAACAATTGAAGCCGAGGATGCGGCATATTACCGTGGGTTTACCGTCTACTATGTCCTGCAGCACAGCAAGACGTGGCGCGCTGCACTGCTCGCTGTTCAATAGGTGGAGCAATGACGAACCAAAGCATTGTTGATCGCGCGTCCCATTCATTCAGATATAATTTAAACCCAACTATAATTATCTAACAGCAGATAATACACATAATATTCTTTGTTTATGCTCAGCAGCAGCCGCGATGCAAAACCGCAACGCACTAAGACGCAAAAGAGAGTGCAGATGCGCACATACAGCAGATGGCGGGATAAGCAGAAATAATTGCACGTCTATACACCTCACAGACATGACCACTAATTGGAGAAGGCGAGGAACAAGCAGGCAGTGCCAGATGGTAACCAGAGCTCCCTTTTATGCCTTAATACCCAGTACAGGTCAGATACGGATTGTTGCTGCGTTCTCAATACACCTCCATCGCTCGAAAAGTCTTGTAAATTAATCTTAGCGAGTATACAAGACTGCATCTGGCCCCTCTGTACCTCCAGGCCTCATGATAGGCGCACGACAAGCTGATAATGGGCTATTTATACTCTATGTACGGATCTGCATGCACGTCTATAGATATATATACATGCATATATACGTAAGTGTATATTTTAACACCATACAGTTAAAGTATATTGAATATATTCTATCTAGACAAGAAAATGGCTCTTTTATACTCCTGGAAAGAAAATGTGTAAAGGGGAGTGGCACTTGCATTGAGAGCTTGTTCTTCTTCCAAAGCTGCAGCGCTAATTATTCAATTAATACAAATAAGTTTAAATAATTAATGGCAGCACCAGCATAAACCCTAAACCCTACGCAGAAGGTGAGGGCATACGAGCATGTCGGAGCTTAATGGGTTATAAGCGAATATTATAAAAGGATTATTGTTGTATTTTTTTGTGTATTAATGTGGATATTCACCAGTAAATACAAATGCATCTTAATGGACAACATATTTATGCTTCCTATCTGTTTATACAAACCCTAAGAAATAAACAGCAAGTTTCTTGCAAATGCAAGGAAACGACTGCAAGTTAATATTCTTCAAGGATATAATTCGATTTAATTTACTATTATTTAACCCAGTTGACAGTATAAACGTTTTGTTCATCGTTTTCAAGCTGTTTAGCGAATTATCCAGAAGGAATTCGATTTCATGCACTGCCTGCTCGACTTGGAGGTTATGGCTAAAGGTGTCTTCCTTTCTTTTATCTTAGGAAGCCTCTTTGTATCTTCTTGTTGCAGTTGCAAATAGCAAAAGGCCATTTAAAACACATGCGTTAGCTCATTTTCAACGAGATGCTGCGCACTCGGGTAGAGCGGGCGGAGAGAGTTAAGAGGCATTGCCTGCATGCACCCCACGGATAAGGTTTCCCGTGGTCATTACGAAACAGTTATACTTTAAATTAATGTAATGAGGTCTGTTTCAGTGAAAATGCAAGGAGGCTTCCAACGTTTACAAGGACGGACACCCTGCCGAGGTGGCTGCAGTGCAAGCAAGCCTCAGGTGGCCGTGCACCGAGTGCATGTTCAAGCCACAACGCTAACGAGCGAATAATATGTAAACTGCTAGCTTGAATTATTTTTTTAAGGCCCGCATTTAATCGAGAGTTTCTCGAAATGGGTGTCTGACGGGCACCTGAACTCTCTGCGCGGGAGCGCCTTGGCTGAGCAGGCGGAGCGGGTGGCGCTGTGCGGTATGGAGGATTCGGAAAGTAAAGACAAAAAAATTCAGAAATTACGTGACTTAAAGTCAATATCTAAATTATTTTAAAGTTTATTTAAAGAAGAAGCATGTTGTGCTCCCCACGCAGGTGGTCGAAACCTTGGGGCCTTCTTCCTTACTGCCAGCGGCATTTGGAGTATTTGGTGAGCTGCCATCGCCTTAAATTTCATTTTCCTGCTTAACTTTCATTCACTATTTAAAATAACGACATTTTTTGGGGCTTTAGGGGAGGGTTGATGCTTCGTTTTCGGGCTGGTGGGACGACAGTTGACCACTGGGCACTCGGGTGGCGCATAACCGGTGGGGTGTATGCACACCTTAGCTTGCTGGAAAACGCTCACTTTTGTCTGAAAATGCTCGATGAAGAAGTACTTTGAGGCGCTATTACGTGAAGTTAGGGTTATTAGTTGGACATTTCATCCATTTCGGCATTCAAATGATGCGGCATTGGGTTTTGTTGTGTGCATCCATCGCTGCAATCTGAATGCTGAATGATGCTTCATCTTTGCAGTTGAACGAATTGAATTGGATGGACTCAAGAGAAATGTTTCCCCAGTTTCTTAGCAGCCATCGTCATGAAGCGCTGGTCCTCCACTCCGTAGCGGCTGTGCCACGACGAAACTGGCGGAGGAGTCGCTGCGGTTGCTGCTGATCCTTGAACTTGATGGTTTCATTACAGAGTGGAAGAAAGCGCAGCAGCATATTAAAGCCTGATGTGTAAAACATTCTTGCTGCTGGGGATTTAGGGAAGATAAAATGGAGTACTTAGCAAAACTAAAGTCGTTTGTGCGGGTAAAGCCCACAGGACCCAAAGCCCAAGCTCATGTCAAATTCATATTTTCAAACTCTCGCCAACTCCCCATCGAAACTTCCTACGACGTGCGTCATCAGCAGTAAACCCTTGAGCATCAAACCTAAACCCTAAACCCTAAACCCTGAAAACACGTACGATCCGAGCATTCTTGTAGGCTCTGTAAATTTATCCTGTTTATTTTTCTCTCCCTATCATTTGTAATGTGGTTATTAATTAGCAATATTATCCATATTTAATATTTATGAATGCTGCTGTGCTGCTATACTGCTGTTGCTGTTGGTGGTAATGTGGAGGTCAGGCCGATACAACAATGTCTGAGGTAAAAGAAGACTTGTTGTTACGTCATTGGCGTGAGGAATTAATTCCTGTAGAGAGCGTCTTTAGGTTACGTTTATTTTATTGCGGCATAGAGCTAAAAGATTGGAAATGTTTAAGAGATTATCGCATTGGCATAAGTGGCGAATCGCCGTCCGCCTGTCATATCTTCATCGTGTACAGACAGCCGAAAAATAACGAAAGCAATAATGGCAGATGTATCTGCACTATTTCTTAATATATATATATATATATATATATATATTAT